>NC_140485.1:106042053-106309553 GCF_964271855.1 Acomys minous
AGGTTTCATGCATGAAACTGAAGTGACTCAAGAAAAAAATCCACATGATACTGGTTGGTGACCTTCTTAATGTATAGCCATAATGAACCTCAGGTGGGCTTGAGTGCAGTAACGAATCTGACACGATTTTTCATTTTCTCAAATTTCTCACACCTCCTCTTTCCTCCTCATCTCAGATCAGCACTTCCTTCCACAGCCCCGGAAGCACACAAGCTGTAAGCAGAGCCTGTCTTAGCACTGTTCGTTACCACACCCGTCCCGATCTGTCACCCTATTTCATTCCCGACACATGAACCATGTGTGCCCGTGTCTAAAGCAAACCTCTCTGCCCTTGCACTGATCATGTCCCTTTCACCAGAGAAAGACTTCATTCTGACAATTTCACAGGTTTTCATCGTGGATGTAATGAATCTTTTCATATTACATTTTCCTCCCCATCCAGGAACACATTATTTGTATCATCTTTTTAAAAAACTAAACAAGTGAGCTGTTTTGGTGTCTCTCCTGCACTCTCTGTTCACTTTTTAAGCAGAATTTCTTGAAATACCAGACAGTCCTGCTCCTCCTTTATTACCTCTCAAACTTGTCTCAATGAGGCTTTCTTCTTATCTTTGTCTCTCAAACCCAGCGGCCACCCAACGGCCATCCTAACACTCTGTTGACATTCCCTTCACCTGTGTCAGTACCTCCTTCACTGCCCCTCCTCCCCAGAAAGTCTAAGTATGCAGGACCCATGGGCTCAAGCCTTTTACATTTCTGCTCTCGTTTCTCACTTCCTGGGTGAGCTCAGTGAACCTTGAATCTTATATGCCATCTATAAATTATTTCCCAATTTATAGTACTATTAAATGTCTCAACCTTGAAGCCAAGACCTATAGCTTTCACAGTTATTTGACATTTCTGCCACCCTATATAACAGGCATCTCAAATTTAACAAGCACCCCAAAATAAACTTCAGTAGTTTCCCCCAAAATACACTTCAGGTAATAGTCTACTACATCTTAACAAGAGCAGGCCTGTTGATCTGCACAGAAACCTAGAATTATTCTTTGTGTTTCCTTGTTTATGTTTCATTCTCCAAATCAGCCTTCAAAAATTCTACACTTGGATCCTAAATGAAATATAAGAACCTTTCAATTCATTTGTTTAATTTTTTTTTAACTATGATAAAAAATATAGTGTGTTTGTCGATGGGGAAAATGTAGTATGGAGGTATTCTTTACATTGATGAAGAAAACCTGTGAAATTGTCAGAGTAACATCTTTCCGTGGTGAAAGGGACATAGCCAGTATAAGGCCAGAGAAATTGGCTTTAGACATGGTCACAAATGGTTCATGTGTGGGGAATGAAACAAGAGAGAGATAGGGCTGGAGAGATGGCTCAGAGGTTAAGAGCACTGGCTGCTCTTCCAGAGGTCCTGAGTTCAATTCCCAGCAACAACATGGTGGCTCACAACCATCTATAATGCGATTTGCTGTCCTCTTCTGGCCTGCAGGCACACATGCAGATGGAATATTGTATAAATAATAAATAAATAGACCTTTAAAAAAAGAGAGAGAGACAGACAGATAGGGACAGGTGTGGTGATGGACAATGTTAAGAGAGGCTCTTCTTATAGCTCATGTGCTTCAGTGGCTGTGGGATCTTAACACTAGCCATGTGCCTACATCTATCATGGTCACACCATGATCATCTCTGGCCTAGACTGATGAAAATGCTCGCTGTGGTTCCTCTGGTATCTGCTCTTCTGTCCCTTGTTCACTTTGCCCTGACAATACCAGTTTCCTTGGTGACTCTGCAACAAGACAGGCATGTGCATTTGCCCACCATGTTTTCTCTCTCAAGATTCCTTTTAGGAAGGATAGCAGGCTACCAAGAAGAGACTTGATACCCTATGAGCATATAAAGGGGGAGGAAGTCCCCCTCAGGCACAGTCATAGGGGACGGAAGTAAGGGGAAAATGGGAGGGAGGGAAGAATGGGAGGATACAAGGGATCAGATAACCATTGAGATGTAACAAGAATAAATTAATAAAAAATAAAAAATTAAAAAATTAAAAAAATATTCCTTTTCTAGATACCTGCATAGTTCACCCCATCTGCTCCTTCAGATACCTTTTCAAATAATCTTTGATGGCTTTAATAAGAATGCTTATGTCACATAAGTTAATATATTTGAATGTTTAGACATCAAAAAGTGGTACTACTTGAGAAATATTAGGAGGTATGGTCTTGTTGGAGTACGCGTGGCCTTGTCATAAGAAACCCAATGTCTGTTTGCATCTCTCTCTCTCTCTCTCTCTCTCTCTCTCTCTCTCTCTCTCTCTCTCTCTTTCTTTTCCTGGGGAATCTGGATGTAATCTGGATGTACCTTTCAATTATTGCAATGTCATAAGCTGTGGTATGCTTCTGCCATGATACTGCAACGGTGATAATGGACTAATCCTCTGTATGATACATATACATACACACATACATACATACATACATACATACATACATACATACACACACACACACACACACACACACACACACACACACACACACATGATTCAGAGTCTAGTTGCTTTCAGAAGCAAGATACATAGGTAACCAGAGCTACTACTCATTAGTATGGTCAGTTATATTCCTAGAGCATCTTTTAAATATTTTTGCTGTTTTAATCGATCATTTTCTATCATGAAGATGTAATTCTTTACTTTATAAATAATAGCTAGTGAAGACACGAAATGACTGTTTTACATCAATTAGCACAAGCTGTAGTGATCTTTGAAGAGGAAACCTCAATTGTGAAATCAGATTGGCCTATGGGAAGCCTGAGGTAGATTTTCTTGATTGATGATAGATGAATAATGATAGATATGGAGTGCCCAGCTCAGCGTAGACAGTGCCAGCCTTGGGCTGGTAGTCTTGGATGTTATAAGAAAGAAGGCTGAGTAATCTATAGAAGCAAACTTGTAAGCAGAATTCTTTCATGGCCTCTGCTTTGGATCAGGCTTCCAACTCTGGCTTTGAGTACCCCTGCTCTGGCTTTCTTTGGTGATGGACTGTCATATAAAAATGGAAGTGAAATAAACTCTTTCCTTCCCAAGTTACTTTTTGTCATGATGTCTTATGCCAACAATAAAAATCCTAGCTAAGACAATACATTTAACAGAGGTATTTTATTAGATTAATAGAAAAACAAAGTGGACTAGAAATTATCATAAAATATATAGTCTATTTATTTGAAATTTTTAAAAATCAGTTTTATTATTTATTTTTGTGTCTATGTGTGTGTGTGTGTGTGTGTGTGTGTGTGTGTGTGTGTGTGTGTATGTGCATGTATGTTCAGGTGTCCATAGGGCTCAGACGGGCATCAGATCCCCTGAATCTAAAGTCACGGGTGTTTGTGATCCACCTGCCATGGGTTCTGAGAATAGACCTCCCTACAGTCAACTGTAAGAACAGGAAGAGCTCCAGGATCCTGAGCCAACTCTCCAGCCCCATGTTCATTTTCCCTTTAAAGCTTGAATCACGTCATCTAGCTCGAACGCCTATCTTAAAATGGATATAACAGGACACAGTATTATGTATGCTATTCTTCTAAAATATCTTACATTCATACATCATTTTAAACAAGTTTAAATAATAATAATAATACCAAATGAGAGGAGTAACAGTACTAATGATTTTTAAAGTGCTATGGATAGATTTTAAAAGCAAACTCATTGCAAATCAGAAAATGGAAATATTAAGACTTCATGAAAGGCTTTAAGGACAAATTTTCTAAGCAAATGAGTTATCAAAAGTAGAGCTCTCAAATTTCACCATTCCTTCCAGACATTTGAACAGCTGGCTAACATGTTGCTGGCCAGTTGTCATCCCTACATTTTTATAGCAAATATGGGATATAGCTGGCTAGCTTGTATCACCAGTTCTCCAGCTGATATCCCTCTGGAGGCCACTTTGTGAACTGCAGGCTCACAGAGTCATATACATGTACTGTTTTCCAGATAAAACTCTCAGTACCTTCTGACACTTGCAGAAAAGAAATTTCTCCCATTCTTTATGCAGGATTCAGATCAATTTCTTGTAAACACCTTCCCAAATAACGCAGCTTCAGAGCCACATGGTGCTGGGACATATATTCAGCTTTTGCATTATTTAGCCACAGATACAGTTTGTAACCTTTTCCATATGACTCCCTATTGTGTTGCTTCTAAAAAGAGAAATCCGGGGTAAAATGAAGGGACGCTTTGGAGTGTCGTAGAGAATCACATCAAAATCAAAGTAAGAGCACTTCAGAGACTCAGGCTCGATGGTGTTATTCTTGATTTACCAAGATGTGCAGCTGAATCATTTAAACTTCCGTTTCTCCATCAGCCTGTACTTTCTACTGACATTTTCCCGTTAAATGTGTTTCCTGACTTAGTCAAGATCATGTTTCAGCTGCCATCTTTTGAAGTTTTGCAGGATTCAAAGGGCTGTGGGACAGAGAGCACCAAGACTTCAGTGTGTGTGGTTCTGACTGGGAAGTAGTTAGTGAGCCTGCTTCACTCTAAAGTATGACTTGATTGAGAAAAATGAGATTCTGGAACATACATTGTTTATCTCTCCCTTTTATTTACAGTTCCTGATAAGCTAGAAAGCGAAGAGACAAGTTCTCAAATGAGCACAATGCATCACAGATCGCTATCTCGCCGAGCCTGCACACAAGGTAACATCTGTTTCCTCTGCTACTCATAAACTCTTGGCTTAAGTCTCTTCCTTCGTACGGCCTCATTTTCCCTACAAGAAAGCCTATTTGAAACGATAAAACCATCTCCCATATATCTTATAGGCTCACAACTGAGCATAAATATGTAAGTATTGTTTCAAAAGAATACCCTACATTCAAAAGTATGGAATTTTTTCTTGGCACTAGTCAGTGATGTCAGAGTCACTGCTCTGCGTGCTAGAGATACATGACATCACAGCTGTGACAATGACACACATACTCATCTGCGCTCACCGAGCTGTGGCAGAGTACCATCTTCTGTAACTGCTGCTTTAATTCTGACTTAAGTTTTTTAAATGTAAACAGAATCTATTTGTGTCGAAATAACGAATCGAATACGGAATAGAGATTATCCTGGCCATACAGAGTTATGAGCCACAGTGTTTTGCAGAGGAACAGTTATAGAGTCAAAGAACTTAAAAGCTTCTATGATTTTTCTCATAAAAGAAAGGGTAGCCCACATGACAAAAATGAAAATTATTGATTTAGCAACCCTGCCAAGATAATCATGATTTTTGGCATGCATCACTTTTCTCTATGAAATGGCATTAAGAATTAAATTCAAGAACCTAATTGGAGCATATTAATATGTGGAAGTTAATGAAAACTCAGAATACTGAATTTGAGAATAAATGTTTATTTGATTAAATGAAGAGAAAATGTCTTTGATCATTAGTTACTATTTAATGAGCTTCCACACTCCTTTAAAATGATTCAAAATAAATCAGTGAACTTTGAAATAAATATGAATGACAACCTATCAAACTATTTGCTATAAATGAACATAATAAAGATTTTAAATACCTTCTGGATACAACAGAATTAATGAAATAAAATTTGAGGAAATAAGAAAAACCTCATGTGGGGTTGAAAAAGTAAATTATGGAATAGTTTGCCTTCAAGTGATTTCTCACTGATATTAAATATCTGTCACTATTCTACTGTGAACATTGAAAGTATTTCTCAGACTCAATATAACTGAGCAAGTCCAAAGCTGTACAGAACATTAAAGACAGGTTTATCTCCTTTGTTCATGTGTGGGTTTGCTGCTCTGCCTTGTTTTCATGTGGCAAAGGATGCTAGTAAGCACAACTGTAGTATAAAAATATAAAAATGGAAGAGAAAATAAGAGTTAAGAAAAAAAGATTGCAAGAAAAGATAAAGTAGGCTTAGTTCACAGACAAGGATGAAATATTCATCCTCTGATGGATGGATGGATAATGAAAATGGAATACTAGTCAGTCATGTAAAAGCCTAAAATCAAATCATTTGTAACAACCTCATCATTAAGCACAACCAGCTAGACACCGAAAGACAAATAATGCATGAGTAGACTGGTGGGATCTAAGATGTTGTCATGCAAGTTGGCTGAGATGGGAGCAGCGTGAGAAGTTAAGGTGCCAAGTCACAGTTACACAAAAGCAAGATGTTCTGTGTACAGTGCATGGAAACCTGAGTGGAGACCATGATGGCATATTGTATACCTCAAAGAATTAGAAAACAGTGTTTTGCGAGCATTTCAACAAAAAGTGATAAAATGTAAGGAAATACATATGCTTAGCCTGACGTAACCAAGCAAGAAGTATAGATCAGAGCATCATGTGGAATCCAAAAAATATGTATGATTTTACGGTTTTGTTGTTATTGTTGTTGTTGTTGTTGTTGTTGTTGTTGTTTTGTTGCTGTTGTTAAAGCTGGGCATGGTAACCCATACCTTTAAATAATGTTTTTAATTTTTAATTTATGCGCATTGGTGTGAGGGCATCAGATCGTAGAGTTACAGACAGTTGTGACTGTCATGTGGGTGCTGGGAATTGAACCTGGATCCTTTGGAAGAGCAGGCAGTACTCTTAACCACTGAGCCATCTCTCCAGCCCTGATTTTACATTTTATGCGTTGGCTTAAAATAAATTGATTCAAATCTAATGATAGAAAAAGCGATTACTGCTAATGGGATCAGGAGCCATCGGCTAAAAAGAGTAGTACCAGTGTTTTTCCAGCTTTTATCTAAAGTACATGCTGAGTACCTTTATCCACTCACTTAATCTCGTCAACTCTGAAGTCCAACTTCTTCTCTTCAGTCGTCTTTTCCTGTTTTGTTTGGTCTCTTAGCCCTTGAAGTACACTTAGGCAACTCTAAGTTTAGTTGAGATAATCCTTATTGATTCTGGTGCTTCTAATAAAGCTTCAGAGCAGGAAAACAGATTCAGAACAAAATGTCACTGAGCTAATAAAGACAATAAATGTGCTTAATATTTAGACCATCAATAGATACTTGCAGCAGAAAACATATCTTCAACAATAAGTCATTGACAAATTTTGTTAAATGTGTCATCCAATTTTTATGCATCCCTGTGTGGCAGGAACTATTATCAACCCATTGTATAGATAGGGAAACTAAAGAGTTGCAGAGAAATAACTGCTTCAAAATCAAACCACTGGTGAGAGATGAGGCTGTGCTTAGAACGTAACAGCATGCTTCTCATGGACGATGGCCTTGGACACTGCTTCTGCTGAGGAAGAACTCATCACAACTAGCTGGTGCAGTACTGGGGAGGGACTGGAGCAGAGCAGAAAGGGGGAAACTGTGGTCCAGATGTAATATATGAGAGAAGAATAAATTTAAAAAAGAAAAATTAAAAATAATGTTCTTCTCTGGTAAGACAACAACAGCAAAAACCAAATAGCCTTTCCTGCTTCTTAGAGAATCCCAACCATGCTTTCTTTCATATCCAGATGCTTACACACCTCCCTAGTAACATAATATCCACAACTAAAGCAAAATCCATGCTATTTGTTCCATCGATATGCAAAATCATATATAAAAGATGTTATATTTATATTTTTCATGTATGCATATGAAACAGGATGGGACACCCCTCTGGGCACCGGGCAGGTTTAAAGCATTGTTAAAATCTGTCAGCATCAGATTTCATTTCGTCGCAACATGAATATAATGTACTAAAAAGGCATCTTAAATTTAAGACTAAAAAAATCTGATAAATCTCATCCTCTCACCCAGAAAAGAACCTTTGCTGGAATGTTCTGACTCATTCATCTAGTATTGGAAAACTAGTTATCAAGAAGGTCGCAATAACATTTGGCTTATGATCTTTCTTTTATTTTCTCTTTCCTCCCCACTTGAACTTTGCAGGTAGGAGAAGGGGTTGTCTAAGTAGCCCAGGCTACCCTACAATACCCAGGCCTCCTCCCGTTACTTCTTACGTGTTAGGCTGACCACCTTCCTGCAGTCAAATAATTAATTTCGTATGCTTCTTTCTTGTCAAAGAATTGCAGTCTACAACAACATAGCTGAAGTACCTTTCATCCTCTAGGATCACACACGTATGGATACACAATTATTTTTCCTGATTTTGTACGCACGAGTGCTTGAGTTGCTTTTCAGGTGAAATGCCAAGCTATGTGTCAGTCTCCGGAAGTATGATTTGGAATTCATGCAGCGTTCCAGGTACCAGTTTCCTCCTGACAGGCACTTTGCAGGACTAGGATATTCCATTTCCTAACTATGCAATCCTGAGAACTAGATTTCCTTGACAAATGTGTCACCGTCTTGGCCTTGTGATCTTCTAAAGCTTCGGGTGTTTTTCAAACATTCTGTCCCCAAGCCAGGCCTCCCATCTTACCATTCTATTTGCATAAGTTCTGTGCATGAAATTTAGCGGAGAAAACGATATGTTCACTGTGTGTTGCATTGAACAATGCTTCAAGCCATCATTCATTAACTCATGCAAATACAATGCAAAAAAAAAGAAAGAAAGAAAGAAAGAAAAAGAAAAAGAAAGAAAACATAATTTCAAAGACCACAGAATAAGTTACCAGCTTTCATGGGCCTGACATAATGAAGCTGTCAACATTTTTTTTTTCTCAAGTGAAATAAACAGCCCCAAATAATAATTATGTATTTATTTAGTGTTATTGTCCCTCAAGGAGTTTTTCAATCATTGATTTGCAGCACATCTTGTAATAGAGGCAGAAATAAAAAGTTTCATTATGAAGGGACCCCCTGTGTGTGGAAACACACGGCCCTTAATAAAATCAAATCAGAAAACTTTCTAGGAAAGGCAGTTCTGCACTTGGTAGCCTGTGTAGATGCTCGCTTTTGAGGTGCCTCTCTGGCTTGCGTTTTATGTTCCTTCTCTTGTGTCTCTACATTCCTAATGCCTTACTGATGCCTTTCTTTCTGACAGTATCTTCACTTAAATGCTCATGAAGTTCTCCTCACGCTCTCATGATTGCCGTGGGAAAACACTTTAGGAGGGTTATAGTGACTGCCATTTGGGAATGGGGAAATTTCAGCTGCTATGCCATGTTTTCAAAAGAAGAAAGAAAAAACAACATCCCGTTGAGCACCGCACATACCCCCACACACCCCCCATGTGGCAGGAACATGATTTCATGCCTGTCCTGTAAGGTCTTTTAAAGAGACAGACTACACTTTTTTATGAATGAAAAAATATATAGAAAGAACTAAGAATCATTGGGTTTAAATGTTCGACCTAATCAGAAAATGACCCAACTGTTGCAGTTAAATTACCATTATGGCCTAATAATGTTTATTATTAGGCTTATAATTATTATTACAGCAGTATTTTCTAACCCTCTGGCAATCAATCAGGACATAGACACCTGTTGTATTTTAAAGTAGCCTTAGTTAACCTGGGGCAGGGCAGATATTAATCCCCTAAACTACTACTCATATTGGGTCAGGCATCCCATACCCTACCCCAATCCCATGCCATCTGCTTCTAATAATTTCTATCAAGCTATCTCCCATCCATGATCCCAAATACTTTCTAATTATCATCATCTGGGCCAAGTCTCCATCCTTGCTTCTCCTCTACCTAAGCCATGATGGCGCAGCCTCCTTCTACTCTTCTCTCCCTGGGTCTCTCTTCCTGCAAGATTCTCTCTGTCTCACCAAGCCCTGGAACCTTGGCCATGCCTATCCCATTTGCCCTACCCAGGTGTGAAGGCCTTTTATTGGTCAAAGAGGTTAGGCTCTTAGGCAAGGTACAAGTGGGTGGCAGAGAAAGCAAGCATTAATTAGCATCAAAATACACCAGACCTACCTCCAACACCCAGCTGACTGATTTTTTTTCTGATTCTGTGTCTGTTCTCTTCTCTGAAAAACCTTAGGTAAGATACATCTTCTTAATTAAGGCAATATTGCAGTATCCCCTAAAAGCCCAAATGCTACAGGTTTGACGGACACCAAGCTGTGCCACTTATGGGAGGGAGATGGTAAGGGCTGTAAGAGGCAGAGCCCCATGGAAGGAGTTGTGCCTTGGGCTAAATCCTTGGAGATCAGGAGATAAAAACAAAATCGTCCTTCCTTTTAGTACATAACCCCCCTCTAACTTGGTGGATACAAAATCTCTTTAGGCATCTTAATAAAAATGTGCCACGTCCTCTTGTCTACAACACAGGTTTCCGCAAAGATGTCAGAACCTGCTTCGTATGCATCTAGGCTGAAGGGCTTTAAATACGAATATCATTTTAAGGAGTTTCCAGATGAAGAAAAAGACAAGGTATTGCATTCGATTTCTGTGCTCAAAACCGGGTGGGAGGGGTAACCGCTCACAAAAGAAGTTCTGTAGCCTACTGCTACAGAAATGGGCAGGCAATAGTGAAGGCCCAGAGCAACTCACAGAAAGTACAAACTAGGCTGCTTCGGAGGTCCTGATGTGGGTCACGTGTCTCAAACTACCACACACTTTAAATGTCCTAACCTCTCGCCTCCTGCGTCATTCTACCTGCACCAAGCTCTACATGAAGAGCTTAGCCTCGCCATTTATTCTCTCATCTCCACCCTGGTTTTCTTTGTAGAAGTACTAGGGTGGCATTGAGTGTGTGTGTGTGTGTGTGTGTGTGTGTGTGTGTGTGTGTGTGTGTGTGTGTGTGTGTGTGTGTGAGCGCGCGCGCATGCGTATTATCTTCTGCTTTTCATAGGCTCAAACACAGCCCTGTCTGTTTGAATTTTCTCTATCTCTAAGAAATGTCTAACAAGGCTTTTGCTGTCAATGGATTCCCTTTTCACAGATGGCTGGCTTGCTTACCAGCTGTAGTTTGATAGTTATTACAGTTAATTTACTTAGAAAATGAAGGCTTCACTCTGCAGCACAGGGTATTTTACACTTAGCTGACAAATCCAATACCCTCCTAATTGCACTGGCATACTTGGAGTGCCACGCCTGACCTTGGCCATAAATCACAAGTGCTGGCACTAACCTATGCTCAGAAACCTCTACTCCGTATTGGGCAATCAACAGTCAAATTAGGCGGCCTATTCCCTAACTGTCGCTGGAGAGTCACCAGATGGAAGGGGACAGGGTAACTTCAGTGTCTGGAATGGGATTCAAAAAATTATATTCTAATGCATATGAGGAAAAGAACATTTAATCTGCTTAATCATATCGTTTTTTTTTTTTTAACCGGCAGCAACACATAGCTTTCATTCAAGGAACACAGACAGTTAACACAACATGCTGCATGGAGAAAGTCAACTTAGGAACTTTCTTTGTTGTTATTATGATGCCATGGTAATAGGTAGTAAATTGTTGTGACTTCTAAAGCTCATGAAGAAATTATCTGAATCGCATGTTTAGAGAAAACATGATAACTTAAAATATCCACCCATATGCTGCAGGGCCCTTAGGATGTTGTTGATCTGTGTAGGTTTTTTTTTCCTTTTTAGTATACTTATATTAAGCATAGGTTTAAAATGATCATGTGCTATTAAGATCTTTTCAGATAACCTTTCTGTCATCATGGAAAACCAGGAGTAGGACTCTTTTGTAATTTTAATAAGGAAATAAGGTTATATAAAGCCATTACTTTTAAAGATAAAATGTGTACATGTATACCCATTACAGATGTAACCACAAGGACAGAAATTATTTAATGAAGTATAATAATACAGTAGTAATTACTGTGGCAGAGAGTGCGGATCCTATTTATTGGCTCGGTATTTTCAAATATTTCATATATTTTTAAACTAAAATTTAATTAATAACATTATTCAGGAGACTCACAGTCAGCATCCATTTCACACTGGCCAGTAACTTAGAAGCAACCCTGGCAAGGAGGGTCACTCCTGGTCTGCGCTCTGCTTTGCTCTTCCTATAAATTGCCTGCCTGGCTCCCTGCAGCTGCCCGGGTCCAAGCTGTGCTCCCACTGCACTGAAATTTTCTTGGTGATATGTTCCCCTGACCCAGGTCAGCTCTCAGGCTCCACGTTTAGAATTATGTGGACAATTCTCAACGGCTCTGTAGATCCCTATAAGGACTTGGATTCCATGCGTCATTACATGTCCCTCCCTAAGAAGAAACATCAGTTTTTGCTGTGTTTACCTGTCCTATTTTAAGGAGCTTGTTTTTAAAAAGTTGTTAGCTATAGTGTAAATTCTATAAAAATGCACCTTCTCTTCCCTGAGAGAACCATCTACATTGGAATTGCAAGTCCTATTTTTAAAAACTGGTCCTTCGGGGATAGAGAGATGCCTCATTGGTAAAGAGGAGTCGCTCATATTTAGGGGACCCAGGTTCAGTTCCCAGTACCCAACATGGAGGCTCATAACAGTCTTAACACCAGTTCCAGGAGTTCCTTCTGACCTGCACAGGCACTGCACACATGTGGTACACAAACACATATGCAGGCAGAACACTCACATACAGGAAAAAAAAAACATATCAACTTTTTAAAAAATGGTCCTTGTCAAATTATGGTGCTGCATTTCTTTACGGGGTGATGATTCCGTGAAATTTCCTATACTTTCCCATTTTTGTACTTTCAGATGTTCTATGTTTTCCAAAGGAATGGTTCTGAAGGCTCATCGCAGTATCACAGTGAAAACCAAAGATAGCACAGCAAGGTCACATGCTGGATGGTGTCTCAAACTGCACAAGGGTGCTACGTTATGTTTAGTCTAACTGCCTGTGAATGGTTACAGTAAAACAGAAAGTGAAGTCTGTCATACATTAGAATTCACTTAAAGTCTTAATATATGAATTGAAGGTCCTGCTGATGAATGGATGCCGGTGAATTTTCTAAACACCATGCCTCTTAAGAAGTCATTGTTAGCAACGGTTCCACATTCAATCAGGTGTTTGTTTCAAGTGACTGTTAGCGTTGTTTAAAGGGAGAAAAGAGGAAACCAATGGCCAGTGTAGAAGAAATCCTAGTGGGATTGACTTACAGCTTGTCAAATCTTTCCCGAAGACGCATAAAGCAACTGGTGAGTAATACATTGAGCAGTTTTCAGAAAACCTTCAGGCTATCAAATGTCAAGCCTAATCAGAAATCTTATTTCCAGGAAGAATATTTATTCCTTTCAAGGTTTCGGTAAAATTAGAAGAGCAGAGGTGAATTGCATTAAAGGAAGACTATGTAGATTGAACAGGTAGTGTCACCTGGAGTTTGAGGTCAGTGTCCCAATTTCTCATCTGATTTGTATTAGTCATCTGAGATGCAGATGGAGAGTGAGGCTGGCTGGGGCTGTGTCATGCAGCTGCCCTGCTTTATTGAGTAGGCTGGGCCAGGGGAACTGAGAACAGCTTTGGGTCCTCTGGGCTTCGCTTAACATTACTGCCTTTCACAGTTGCTGGGTAATGGATTTGCAAGTGGATTTAAGGAAGCTGAAAAGAAACAGGACGAGTTCTTATTATGGTTTATTCTCATGTCTCTCTGTGTCCATTAATCATTGTGCTGATACCCGACTTTGAGAAATAAAACTATTTATTTACATTTCCATCTTCACAGAATTTCAATTCATAGATAATTTTTACTGTTAAGATGCTTTGACAATATTTTTAAATATTGACAAATATATTCAATACAGAATAAAAAACTACTCTAAACAAATAAAAACATACCAAAATAAACATATTAACCTTTGAAACATGCTCTGGTTTCACATGCAAATTCTTTGTTTTCCCTACTTTGCCTCTTAGCCATGAAAGCTAAGAGACAAGCATGTGTTCGCAGAAATAGAAGGAAAGTTTGAGGTTTCATTTTTCCACTTTAGATTTTAAACAGAATCTACTCAGAATGTCTATACATGCTCCCTAATTGATAAATAAAACATTTATATTTACCTAATTCTTAGGTGGCTACCTAAACAATAGAATACATGCCAGGCATGGTGGCACTCCTACAATCTGAGCACCAAAGCTGAGATTATAAGGACTACAAGTTCATGTTCAGCCTGGGTTACAAAGTCAGACCCATCTCAAAGACCCAAACAAGAAAAACCATTAGAAATAGTGATCACCTTGACTTTGTGTTGCTTTAAATTCTTTATTTTGTCTACATTTGTCCTCCACTTGGATTGCTTGGGTGTTAGGTAAATACTGTTGGAATATACAGCGTATCATCCCAGGGCAAACTGATGTTTAAAATTAGACAGTGTCTACAATATAATCTATCCCTCTTCTATTTCAATAAAATTGTCCTATGTTTGCAGATGGCATAAATTAAAGGGAAGACCCAAAGAAATCTTGGAGAATTCTTAGTATTCAGATCTAGATAATTACAGAGATACGGGTTTGTTTTTTTTTTACAAAAATAGGCATAATTCTTGTTCACAGTGAGGAGTCATACTTTGTCCCAGTGGTTGCAGTTTCTTCAAGTCACAAAGTGCAACACAAACACCCATACTCTTAGACAGCACAGGAAAGGTGAAGGTAAAATTTCAGGTGTGAAGGAAGAGATTAGAAGGAAGCTTGTATTCTTTCCTTACATGAGCAGGGGAGATGCATCCTCAGAAATAATGAAGGGAGTTGACCTTACTGTGTTTCTTTTAGGCATGCTAATTACAAGATTCTGGACAATTACATTGTCAATGTTTCCATCCAGGGAAGGGTTTACCAGTAGCTGCTTCCACTGGGATATGCCTAGTCTGTCTAGGACTGCTTACAAAAAAATAAAAACAAAAATAATCCTTGGGGTCCCTGATGAAAAGAAAAAATATTGAGCAGAACCATGTATACACAAAAATATGTTGTGAGTGAGCACTCTTTTTGTTTGTTTGTTTGTTTGTGACTCATTCACATATATCATTTAGATGGCATGGCAAATCTTGACCAGTGTGTCCATCAAAAAAGAACCTGAGGAATGGCGCTGGCTGTGTCAGACCTCCTAGCATTTCACCAATTTCTGGCGCTTATTTCTATCTTTGTAGCTGTTTATAAAGCTGATACAAGGCGATAATCTGTGATTATTTTTTCATTTAAAATTAAGGCCAGTTTTGTTATATCTAACCCTCATTTGGAAGGTAACTTTCTTGAGAGATCCCTACTTGCAAGTTCTGTAAAATCTGGACATTTTATGGTCCTTTACAGTCAACCACAAACACTGAAGACCATGTATTTCAGAATATGTTTGATGTGCTCATATTGCTGATCTTGCTGGAATTTTCCTATTTTACCAACTAAGCAACGCTCCTTAAGGATTCTAACAAGTCAAGTTCTTAAATTGTGTTTGCTTTATACCAATACTCTAATTTAATTACAACAAAATACGTAAAAGCCATATGACATTTAATTTTGTATGCCAATAGACTATGTAAGCTAACTTGGTAATATATTACCACAATGTGTATCTGTAAGAATATTTCTGGAAAAGATTCACATTCAAGTCAGTAGATTAAATGGCCACTATCCTCATAATTTAAGCAGTAAGGACCGAAAACAGTTGAAGATTTGACTAAAACACACAAACAGAAACTTGTCCTCTCCCCCGGGGAACTCAGGCACGAGCCATATCTTTTCCCTCTAACATCAGCACTCATAGTCATTTGGCATGAACTAGACCCACACCAACACGTCCCTATACCCCAGGACACGGCGTGACTTAGCATCATTGTTATCTCAACCAAACACTCACAGGGAAGCTTCTTTTCATCTATAGCTCTTTGGGTTCTGTTTCTTCATGGAATCCTATGCAGCATTCAAATCTTTCCTCTCTTTGGCAGCATCCTCTCCATGAAAGAGAGACAGTATTTTCTGCTCAATTTCTAATGATATTTTAAGAGAATATTTCCGGTCAATAAATCACATGATTAAAGAATAATTTTGTGTTGTGTTGAACATGTTAAGTTAACATTAACCATTTAAATGTGAACGGTCCATTGATTTTTCTAATTTGAAGTAAGTATCCTTAAAGTACTGCCATACTGTGTGGCAGGTGTGATAGGTATTATGCTAAACCATCTATAAAAATCTAAGCTTGACTCTCCATTAAAAAGAATATTTAGTACAAAAAGAAAGTAAATTAAATAACAAGGCAACTGTTAAATTAAGTGTTAAGTTCTATGGAAACATGCATGTGATAGTTAATATTGCCTCTCAACTTGACAGGACCTAGAATGGCCTACAAGGCAAGCCTTGGGAAATAAGGAATTCTCTAGATTAATCAATATATGGTAAGATACATCTGAAATGTGGGTGGAAAGAATCATCCCACGAGCTGAGGTCAGAGACTGAATAAAAAGGAGAACAGTAACTGAGAGTCAGCGTTCGTCCCACTCTGCCTTATGCTCTTGCCACGACTCATCCGCTGAAGTGGCTATCATCAGGTATTGTGTGGCAGCGATGAGAAAAGTGACTCACTCAACACAGAAAGAAGTGTTGAGCAGGGAAGAGACTACTGGTGTCCTGGAGAATAGAACGCTCTTCTCTTCAGTGATCCACGGTTGGTCTGAGTTTGCAAGGTCAGCACATGAAGAGCAGAAAGGGCATCCACTGACAAGGGAGAGACAACATGGGAACAAAGCAGGAAGGATGGTGACTTGTCAGAAACAGTGCCAAGAAAGGACACGGAGGACCTGGAATTTACAGGCTTGCCATGGTAACATTAAGCCTCTTTAATGGAATATGACTACATATAAGTTATCACAGTAGGTTCAGTCTAAGATCTACATAAACCGAAGTAAAGCAGTGGCAAAGAAGGTTTTGGTTTTTTGTTTGTTTGTTTGTTTTGTTTTGTTTTTTTGTTTTGTTTTGGGTTTTTTGTTTTTTTGTTTTTGGTTTGGGGTTGTTTGTTTGTTTGTTTGTAAGAGAAAAATAAGAGAATGATTCAACAGGTACATTGAGTAATGTTGGAAAGCCATAAAGGAGAATTTACACTGTAATAAAATAAAACCATAGGTTTATAACTCCATTTAACATAGATGCAAAAAAATCTTGAACAAAATAAAATGTCTGCAGCTCAAATCAAACAACACAATTAAAGACTCATTTATCAGAACCAAATGGGCTTTGTGCCTAGAATGCCAGGATGCTCCAACCTACCCAAATCATTAAAATGAATACATCAATAAGATAGGAAGTGAGGCTAATATCAAATAACTCAGAGGTAAGAAAATAACTCAATTTTTAAAAAAAAGAAATAAATAGATACAGATGATCAATGGGTTCATAGAAAAATGTTCACCGGCTAGGTAGATGGCTCCACAGTTCAAGTGCTGGTGAAGTAGCAAACATGGAGTTTGGAAGTGGAATCCCCACCCCCCACGTAAGTGAAAGGTGAACATGGCACCCAGTATGTCCAGATGTGGAAATGTGAAAGCTCAATTAGCTCCGAGCTCAATTGAGAGACCCTGCTTTTGCTACTTAATTTTGCTTTTTAAATTATTATTATAATTTATTCCACTTGCATCCGGATTGTTATCCTTCACTGGTATCTTCAAGTTCTCACCCTCCTTCCCTCTTGTGCCCTATTTCCCTCCCCTAGACCTCTCACAAGGGGGACCCTCCTCTCCCACTCTCTGCCACAGCGTATCAGGTCTCATCAGGACACCCTACATCCCCTTCTGCGTGCCCACAAGGCCACCCTGCCAAGAGCAAGTGAGCAAATCATGGGCACCAGGATTCATGTCAGATGCAGGCCCCTCTGTCCCCCCCTTCCCATACACATGAAGCATGAGATGTCCTTCAGCTAAATCTGAACAGGATTCTAGGTTCTCTGCATGCATTGTCCTTGGTTGGTGCATCAGTTTGCACACACACACACACCCTGGGTCCAGATCTGCTGGCCTTAATGGTTTCCCTTGTGAGGCTCCTGACCTCTCTGGGTCCTTCCCTTCCTCACTCTTCCATACCACTCTCAGCACTTTACTGAGAGGCCAGCTGAAAGTGCCAGCATCTGTCCCAATCCCCTGCTGAGTGGAGTTTCTCAGAGGACTTCTATGTCGGGCTAATATCCACTTATAAGTGAGGATATACCATGCGTGTCTCTCTGGGTCTGGGTTACCTCACTCAGGATGATCTTTAGGGTTTTTTTTCCTACTTAAGAAAACCCTAGACATATTTGGGGTAAGGGCATCTCAACCAGAAAATGGCTTCCATTAGGTTGTCTTTGTGAGTATGTCTTTGTGGCGTTGTCTTGGGTGAAAACTGATTGAGGAGGGCCCAGCCCACTATGGACAATGCTAACCCTGGACAAGTAGTGCTGTGGTGTACAAGTAGTAAAGTTGAGTGAGCCATAGAGAGCAAGGCAGTAAGCAGTACTCCTTCACTTCCCTGCTTCAGTTCCTGCCTTCAGGTTCTCACCTTGACTTCCTGCCTTGACTTCCTTCAGTGATGGTCTATGATGTGGAACTGTGGAACAGTAAGCTAAAGAACCCCTTTCTTCTCACAAGTTGCTTCCACTCAGTGTTTTATCATAAAGAAACTAAACTAGAAAACTTCTCCCAACTAATAAGGTAGACAGTACTGAAGGAAACCCCTAAGATTACCCTCAGTCAGGCGTCCACATGCATATGCACATTAGCATGCACGCCAACACACACACAGTTGGGTCCACATACATGTCAACACACATCCACACAGGAACACCACACATATACACATAAGAAGAGCCCATAAAGAAGTAGTCAAAGCCAGGATGTAAATTACATGATAATCAAACTGAGTTCTTTTGCAAGGATACATATGTGGGAACATGCCCAGCGCCTAAATTTTCTACGAAAATGCAACAACCGCTGATGCCTCACAGGGCCACAAGGGGGCATTCTGACCCTTGGGAGATGCAGATACATACAGCTTGGGTCATCTTGATCTCTTGGTCTCTAACTACTTTTTGAGACTGTTCAGGGCCTCATGATTGAATTTATGATTTCCTGCCTGTTAAGACATCTTGTTGTCCCAAATTTATACAATTTTTATTTATTTATTATTTTTTATTTTGGTTTTTCCAGAAAGGGGTTTCTCTGTGCAGCCAAGGCTGTCCTGGACTCACTTTGTAGACCAGGATGGCCTCAAACTAACAGCTATCCACCTACCTCTGCCTCCTGAGCACAGAGATTAAAGGCATGTGCCACCACTGCCCAGCTGCAACCTTATAGAATTTTGTCATTTTTTAAAATTGATTATTTTACATCAAACACTGGGCTAGAGTTTTAAAATACTCATGCAGGCTACACATCTAGAAAACAGGACTATAGTCATCTGCAGGACTCCCTTCTCTCAACTACCCCATCCATGTCTACGTAACACTATCACAACGTTCCTTGTGTGTGAGGTCACATGCAGTATACATGCATACATTGGAAGCCCCAGTGAGAAATTTCAGTCTTTCAGCATGAAAACCACTTGAAGAGCCAGTTATTTGCTGGTAAGTGATGTCTGGATCCTGTGATGTTCGTCAGACCAATGAGACACAAATCAATGGCTTTGTCGCTTGCTATCTTCTGTCTTGCTTTTCTGCTCCCTTATTACACAGCTAAAATATGTGACTGCAACTGACTATAAATGTTTATAAAAATCAACGCTCTCCTTCTTTTCTGCTGAGCCACAGTTGGAAGAGCTAAACAGAAAATGGTTTTGATCTCAACTATTTTAATTATCTTGCAAAAAAACATGTGTGCCCCTTCAGGTGAGGAGGTTTCTCAGTCATATATTTGGAGTGTGACATTTTGTTGTTGTTGTTTGTTGTTGTTGTTGTTGTTGTTGTTGTTGTTAACAGCTCTCTGTTTCTTTAAATGACTTCTCAGAATTTTCGTAAGTACAAAAACTTCATAGTATGTGAAAACTTTGCAATTTCCACTGGGTTCAATTCCAATTAACTCAAATATCAGGGTCAGTCCTGAGGGCTGCATGACACGTCTGTGTTAGAACAAGGTAATAAGTAAAACAAAAAACATCAACAGCTCACAGCCTGGCAAGCAGTGGAAAGGGCACTTTCCTGAGATGCTTATAATCTAAATGTGAGAGCTAATGACCGTGTTTTGATTCATTTCCAGCAGAGATGCCTACCCAGGCATAAGTGTTTCCTACAAGGGCCTGCTCAAAAATAGCATTCTACATTCTGAAGGAAAAAAATCACAGTGAATACTGGTGACTGATGCTTATCATTGCTTTATTTACACAGGAAATACCTTGGATTAACAGATGTTTGGGCATCTTCACCAGAATTGCTTCAGAAGAGAAGATAGGAAAATTGTCGATGCCATCTCTCCCATAGTGGCACTTAAAGCCCACAAGATGTGAGTTGGCTTTCACTCACTCACTAACTCTGTTACTACTGAAACATGAAATAATAGTCCCCTCTTACTGCATTTTCAATCAGAAAGAGAAACTAAATTTTAGTGTGTGGTGTGTATTTGAACTACTTTGGTCTCTAATTACCCAATGTGTCAAAATTACAAATCACCAAAATTGCTTTGTTAATTCAGTTTTGAAGCAACCAGAGACATAAAATGGTGGAACTTTACCCTTGGACTCCTAGTTTGGATTCAAGTAGTTTACCATGATGAAATAGAATAAACAGAGTACAGGATGGATTTTTGTATTCTGTAACTACCTGGAATATTTCCAGATAGTTGTAACTAACCACAAACCTAATGCAATGCTCCCGATTCAACTCTACATTGTGATGAATATGCCCCAAGCTGCCTTTGGCCCTGGTGTCTTATCACAGCAATAGAGAGAAGACTTGGACAAGAGACTGTAGGACTTATTCCGGTTCAGCTGGGGTACTAGCCTCGGTACTCTGGCCACCTTTAAGCACTCTTTCTAATCAAAAATGTTGTGATATTTTTGTGATACTTCCCTCTTTAATGGTTGGCAATGGAAATTCATATTCTTGAAAAGCCCTTTTTCCCTGGCATAGAGAAGGTATTGGTAACTGCACAGCCAATGTCACTTATCTTGTACCAGGAAAGAAAATAGCTGTAGTATCTGCAATGTACTAAAGGCCATGTTAAACACATTGCACACTTAGTCCTCCTGAAAATCCTTAAAGGGGGCTAGCATTTTTTTCCATTTTTCATGTTAGCAAACTTCTAATAATCGTAGGATCCAATATAAATATAATGCTACATGCAATGATTTTTATATCTTCTTATATAGTCTTATATGTACAATATATTCTTTCTTTGCACAATGTTTCATTTCTCAGTTTTCAATTCTGTTTTCACGCTAACAATGAGGAATGCTACCATAACCTACGTGTTCATGTCATCTGTTTACAACTATTTATTAGGTTTTACAAAAGGAAGAAGATTAAACTTAATGACCTTATAGCTCTCTATCTCTCCAACTTCTGATGGTCCACGTGTTTCTTTTCTCTTTGCTCTCTTTTAACTTTTATTTTTGTGATTATAATATAATTATATCATTTCTCCCCTCACTTTCCCCATATCAAACCTTTCCATATATCCATCCTTGGTCTCTTTCAAATGCCTGGCTCCTTTTCCAGTGTGTCTGTGTGTGTGTGTGTGTGTGTGTGTGTGTGTGTGTGTGTGTGTGTGTGTGTGTGTGTGTGTGTTTTATTTCCATTTTTCATGTTAGCATAGATACATACACATATACATGTATATGTATTTTTCCTAATTTAACCTGCTCAGTCTGTGTAATGCTATTTGTACATATGGTGTCAGTGGTGACCATTTGGTATTGGATAACCAGCTGGTGTGTTCTTCCCTAGGGAAGATGATTTCTCCCACTACCCACACTCCTTAGTTGCCTGTACTTCTTTGTGTAGTGTTGAGCTTTGTTTTTCTCTGTTTCTCCCAAGAGATGGCTCATTCCTGCCCTGTGGATCTGGAAAGACCAGGCTGTGAAAAAAAAAAAAAGATGCTGTAAAAACATCTACCTTGTCTTTTCCTAACTCATCAGTGAATTGCCAGTCTATTTGCATAAACTTTAATGCAAAAATGTCATATAATAAATTTTTATTTCATTCTATAATACTTTTTTACAATCTATACTTTTAACTGACAGAGAATGTACTTCAATAAATTAACATTTCATATCACCAAGAAGTGCAAGATCTAAGCACGCACAGGCTGTATCTGCGTCATTCACATCCTACAGGGCAATACTTTACACACTGTGTCTGCTTAGTGAGTATTGGACGAACAGGTGAAAGAAGGAACCCTGTCCATTAAAGTAAGATTCCTCCTGCCATTTAATAAGATGTTAGGTAAATTTAATCAGGAGTTAGCATTGGCAAAGTGCTTCTTCTAGTTTTGTTCCATTGTTTAAACATGTCTGGCTGCCTGGTGGTTAAACATGTGAGTTCATAACATTGTAGGATATTTAAAAAAAAAAAACAAAACTCTTGTTTCTACACTTGGGCGTCCGGATTTGTATTTGTATATCTTATTATTTATTATATAATTTAAACTATATTCAAGAAAACATCATTTTGCTTCTTGACATTTTCTTTAATGCTCACATGTTAGTTCTGATAAATATGTACCACAGAAAGTTACAAAGAAAATTTGAGGTTGTGTCAAAAGAAATCTTACTGAAAACATACCTGGCATTTGTTCACCTATGAAATTTGTATTAAATGTAAATAAAAATGATTCCCATGTGTTTGTATAAAAGAGCTGCTTGTGTTCTGGTTCTCCAGTGTTGATGCTGCTTGCCCCTTAGAGCCCTGGATGTTGTTTGATTCCTTGGAGCTCTTCGCTCTGGGTTTCCCTGGCCCACCCTGAAGTCCTTTCTTTCTTATCATCTCCCAAATCTCCCTTTGCCAGCTTCCGTTCAATCGCCTCCTCCTGGAAAAGCACGTAGGAAAGGCTCTGAGCCATGTCCTGAAAGTGTGGTGATGAGGAAACCAAGCCCAGTGCCTTCCCTCAAATCGTTCTTTGCTTTCATCTTACTAAGTCTCCTTGAAACCTTTTGCTGATGTCTACGTGCTGAGAACTACCAAGTCTGCCTCAGTTCCCGCACTGCTCTCCAACCCTCAATGCTCACGTAATAATCTGTGCAAGAAACATAGCCCATGTCAGACTCCACATAACCAAGAAAAATTTGACATTCTTCTACAGCTGTCCACACTCTGCTTGCTAACTGGCTAAAAGTAAAGAATTTAAAATCTCCAAAACAAGCCAGGAATTCATCCTAACTTTCCCTCTTTTTTTTTTTTTTAATATAATTGGTCCTAGGGCCTTCTGCGGTTAACTTTTTCCATCAGCCCTTCTCACTGTCTCTGGCCTAATTTAAACTCTCATTATCTTTTCCCTGTTATAATACTTAGCTTATAACTGCTCTTTCTTTCGTTTCTTTTTCCTCTGATCTATTTTCTTTCACATGCCAGATGAGGGGTACCTCTGAACTTGAACCTGTTTCATGTCTGAAGCTCATCAATGGCTCGTATCCACTCCAGGACAATGCTTTAGCTGTGCAGCATCGGCACGATCAGCTGTTCGTCTCTGCAGGCACCCCTCCATATCTTGTAGCTGTAATGCTATCATAACATCTATTTCCCTCAATAACGTGATATTTTCTGTTCCCTTACTTTCCTTCTGCCAGAAATGCCTTCCAAAACACAGGACACATAACCATTAAGATCATATTAGACATGTACCTGGCAGCAGCTTTGGGTCTCTGCAGAAAATATGACACTACAAATTTTTTATTAATTCTTGTATTGTTTTGAAATTATAATGTAATTATATCATTTCTCTCTTCCCTTTCCTCCCTCCAAACCTTTCCACACACAAACCCACCACAAGGTAGATACCTTGTCCTCTTTATTATTATTATTATATCTATATGTGCATATATTCTTATAGCTATTAAACATAATATTCTGACTATGTTTACATGCATTTCACCTCTGACATACGCGTCTTTGAAAACTTAGTACCTCTCACTGTCAGTCATGGTACATCAGCTTTGCCAAATATTTCTTGAGTGATTTAATAATTACAAGTAAAAAAAAATAAGAGTTCTCCTAAAAAAAACCAGTCTCTATAATAGAAAGTCACTAGCCAAAAAGAACCACACCACTAGCACACATTCTGACCTTAAAGTAATATCTTGTTAACCATTATAAACAAGAGGAGAAGTAGATGGACTGCAAAGATATCTTGAGTTTTTGCCAGAAAAGAAAGAGGTTGTTTTTTATTTATTTATTTATTTATTTTTTATTTATTTATTTTTATTTATTTACTTACATCTTGACCTCAGTTTCCCCTCCTTCCTCTTTCCCATTCCTCCTCCCCCATCCACTCTTCTTCCATTTCTAGTCAGAATAAAGGAGGCCTCCTATGGATATCAACCAGCCACGGCATATCAAGTTGCAGTAAGATTTGGCAAACTCCTCTTCTATTAAGATTAGACAAGGTGACCTTGTAGGAGGAAAGGGTTCCAAAGGGTCAGAGGCAGCCTCTGCTCCCAGCATTAGGAGTCCCACAAGAGGACCAAGCTACACAACTGTAACATACGTGTAGAGAGCTTAGGTCAGCCCTGTGTAGGCTCCCTGCTTAGCGGTTCAGTCCCTATGAGCCCCTCTGTGCCGGGGCTCTGTGGGTTTTCTTGTGGTGTCCTTGACTCCTCTGGTTCCTAAAATCCTTCCTGCCCCTTTTCCGCAGGATTCCCTAAACTCTGCCTAATGTTTATCTGTGCCTCTCTGCATCTGCTCCAATCAGTTGCTAGGTAAAGCCTCTTTGAGGACAATTAGGCTAGACACCAATCTGTGAGTCATTAGGAATTATTTCTTTATTTTTTTATTTTTTATTTTTATTTTATTTTATTTTATTTATTTATTTATTTATTTGGTCAGTCATGTTTGGTTCTATCCTAGGATCCAAGGTCTCTGGGCTGTACAGCCTCTGGGGCCCTGACCAAAGTTCAGAGTGGGCTCCCTCTTATGACAAGGATCTCAAACTGGATCAGTGTTACTAACTTTAAACTTCCTGAACTCCCACCCGAATCCCAGCCTCCTAGCCTTCTCCTTCTTCAGGTAGTGATGATCTACCTACTTGTAAATCAATGAGATAATTGTTCTTATCAAAGCCTTTCTTTCAGGATTTAATTTTGCAGTGTTTACTAATAGTTTTCTATCGCTGTTAAACATGTTAAATTTTTTAATAAACATGATATTAACAGAACTTGCTAACGCTTGCTATATGTACACTTTCTGTTCATTTATATGACAAAGAATTACAACCAAGCTGTTTTGGATTTAGTTTTGTTGCTTTAAGACGGGGTTCTGACATGGGTCAAGATACCCTCAAAATACTGTATAGCTCAGGAGAGCCTCAGGTTTAAAAGGATGCTCTCGATTCAACCTCCAAGGTACTGAGACTACAGGCATGAAACTCCATGCTCAGCTTTGTTTTGCTTAATAATTGACATTATTTGTGTAAAGAAAAAATGGTTTCCTCCTAAAGGCAGAGTTATTCTCACACTTCGCAGAAAGGAAAACTAAGATTATTACTAAATATACTTTGATTTAGAATTCACTTCTATGGGAAAAATAATTAGCAGATTTTATTCTGGTACAAGATACTAGGACACACATACACACACACAGTGTTGGTTAAACATCATCTAAATAAACAATAAAATTAATTATCCAAAGTTAATTAGTCCCGTGCTTATTTAAAATATTTTTTAAATTAGAAAAAAATTTAGTTCCTGATGCTGGACCTTGGGGACTGGGAACAGGGGAAGGTGAGCTTATTCTAATGGACACAACAGATATTGTTTCAGTTAAAATAATAATTAGCTTAGTTGTTTATGGGTTAAGATGTTTTTAGGTCTAGATAGATGTTTTAAGTTGATAAAGATGTGATACGATAGATATTGATTTACATTCAGAATTTAGATGCACCAAGATAGGAAAGATGTTTTCTTCAAGGTTGCCGAATACAAATAGCCAAAACACTAAGAATGTATCATTTATATCATTCCTGATTGTGTCACAGCTCTTACTATAAATAGTTTATTGTATATATGTATAATAATATAAATGTATATATTAAAATAATATATAGAAATTTAGAAAATGGTATCAAGTAAAAAAAAAACAAGCTCCATCACACAAATCTGCAAGGTTTGCAAGTGAGCATTAATCCATTCTTCAAACCTAGAATTTAAATCACTCTAGCAAGAACATTGTAGACTGGAGATCAGGGCCCATTCACTGTGACTCAAAGTAGTAAGCCTAATTTCATAAATTTATACTTAACATGCTTTGCCCTAATATTAATTCAAACAATTTTAGTGTAAGCTTGTTGGATATAATAAATAACATTAAATATAAATTTAAGGTATACACCTATAAGAAGGAGTTACCTGGCATTCAGAAAGGATCTGAGGAGTTCGGTATAAGCTTAACAAGCTTTGCAGCTTTACTCCGCCTGAGTTTATTAGGGAAGCACTTGAAATCTTTGTCAATTCTGCTCTCATCCCTCCAGACCCCTTAAGAGCTGCCAGGTGCATCCGTGGAAACATTGCTGCTTTTGTTTTCCTCAGCTCACACACTCTTGGCATTTCCCCATTGCTTGTCAAAATAATTAATATCTGGAGATGAAGGGAAAAAAGGGTATTCTGCATTTTAATATCCATTTTTGAGAGAAACAAGGTTAGAGGAAGAGTCTATTAAAATGAGATTTCTGTCTTTGACCTTTTGTTGCATTGCAAAAACATGCCTGGTCATCTTAGAGAATTATGGACACAGCTTTCATCACTGCAGTTAATGACAGGTTTCTTTTCGAGAGAATATCCTGCCAAAGTTTGGCTATTGATGAATGTATGGTCCACCTCACACCCAACGACAATAAATATTTAAAATGCATTCTATGTAATAATTCTGAAAGCAAATAAGAATTCAAAATGCCTACCACTTTGAATGCATAAATTTTGTTTATTAATAAATATATCCTTAGCCAATAGAATATTCTTCCTAGCGGTGAGTAGGCTATTAATCATGACACTAGGTGACCATGGAGTCAAAATACTTCTAATTCCCCTTACAATCCATTATAAAGAGCAGTGGTTCACTTTTCCCAAACATATTTCCAAAGCACTTTGACATCAAGAATTCTGCCCTACATATGCTAAACACATTTGGAATTATGTCATCATACATAAAAAATGCCTAATTACTTTTAGGCCTTATTGCGTGCACTTTCAGTCCTTTTGTTCTTTTTGTATGAAGTCATTCAAATTTTACTTAAATCAACAGAATACACAGTTCCATAAGCTGAAAATACTATACCAGGACCCAAGCATCGAAGAGAGTAATGCAATCGGAGTGATGTGGCCTTTGAACTTTTACAAACCTACTTTATTTTAAGTTCTTTAATGCCTATACCTCCCTTCCAAACCACCTACTCTAGATAGGAGAGAAAAGAGGTTAATGGAGACAGGAGAAGTAGACCTTTGTAGACGTGGTTCCCTGGAGCGATTCCACTGGCACAGTCAGCAGGATTCCAGCAGACCCATTAAACAGCAAATCAGCAATTCAGCGAAGGTGACTGCAGCCACAGCTGCTGGAACCCAGAGCAGCAGCCAGAACTCTCTCTCTCTCTCTCTCTCTCTCTCTCTGTGTGTGTGTGTGTGTGTGTGTGTGTGTGTGTGTGTGTGTGTGTAATATATATATTCCATACTAATATGTTTATTAATTAGCAAAGACCATGCCCCTGAAAGAAGTGGTTCCTTTTCCAGTGGACAAACATCACCTTTCAGCGGAAAAGCACCACACACACTTACATAAGTCTATTTTCACATCCCACACTTGAGATCAAAACAAAAACAAGTTTACGTCCAGTACAGAAATATCTGAAGGACATAAGGAATAATCTCCTTCTTAATACATTACACTGGTTTTTAAGTACATAACTCGCAGAGCTGCAGAGATGGCTCAACAGTTCGGAGCTCTTCATGTACTTTACAAAGGGCCTGTGCTCATTCTATTCCAACCACCTACATGGCAGGTCACAGCCTCCTGGAACTCAGTTCCAGGGGGTTCCGTTTCCTCTTCCCGCCTCTGTGGGATCCAGGCACACACATAGTGCACATACATTCATGTTGACAAAACATATATACATATAAAAATAAAAATAAATAAAATCTTAAGACAAGTGACTTCAAGACAGGTGAAGTAGAATTTAAATCCAAACAGGGGAAATGATTGCAACCTGCACACAAGTTCTTAGACTATTCCCTAGTGTGCATCTTTCTCTTCTGGAGGATTCAATAAGGTAGGGCCAGAAAGGGTCTGGTGTTCTACATCCTCCTAATTGTACATAGTTTATTTCTTCTTCAGCAGAATCTCGCAAAAGCTAAAAGAATGTGTTCCTCAGACCCAGCAGACAGCTCAGCAGGTCAAAGCAGTGCACTTGCCTGGAAATTTAATAGGCTGACTCCAATCCCTCAATCCATTTAAGGTAGAAGGAGAGGATAGATTCCACAAAGGTGTCCTTAACCTTCCACACACATCATATATAATAATATAAATTTAAATTTTTTAAATGTATGTCTTCAAAATCTTGATATGCTGAATTCTTAAAGAGAATACAGAAGGAAAAATAAACAATTCTTATGGTAAAATATTATTATGTACAAGAGTCTAGGAAAGTGTCCAACAAAGGAAATCAGCACTCTAATGTTTAATTCTCTTCTTGCCAAAATCATACAGCTACACCAGCACAGACATTTCCAGAAGATGCTAACCTCTCTTCAGTGATTCCCTTGGAATTCTATTACTTTATTTTCCCAGTATTGATTTCTTAAACCCAAATTGATATCAACGGAAAATTAAGCCAAAAGAAAAATGTTCATTTGATTTCATGAACAAGTGAGGAAAATCAGCTTATCTCTGCTATTAAGGCATATTTTCCTTTTTAATGCAGAAAATCCTAATGATGTGATGAATCTGCAGCCGGTCACTGGTTCACACCCAAAAATGCTTTGGCAGAAGGCAGATCTCTTACACTACACTACAGATGAGGTGTGAAATATGAAAATGTAATTTTAAAGGAGTAGCAATTTCACTTCAACACCCTTCCAATTTTAAGGGTGTAACTTGTGAGTCTCTCTCAAATTCAAGTTGTTTTTTATTTGTACTTTAACATATTTGTGTGTGTGTGTGTGTGTGTGTGTGTGTGTGTGTGTGTGTGTGTGTGTATGGACACATACTTATGGGTATGTGTCCATTAGTGGAGGAGCCCAAGAACTCATTGAAGTTATAGGGACTTGTGAATCACCTGACATGGGTGCTGGGACCTGAACCCCTGCCCCCGTAGAAGCTGTATGCCACCCCTGGACAGGTGTGGCTAAGTGTAGGCTAAGGTTATTGTGTAATTCAAATGTTGATCTCTGTACCTGGGACTGCCTGAGCCCCATATCCTTGTTCTGAGAATCTCCTGTCTCAATGTTAGTATAAACTCTGCTCCCCAACTGTGCCCTGACATGTCAGTAAAGCAGCTTACAGCCAATCACTGAGCAGGGGAAGGAATAGGGCTGAGCTTCCTGCCAGTTGGGAGCAGAGGAGTTAGAAGAGGATGTAGAGGGATTCATCTACAGTAAGAAGTCCAGGAGGGACTAGGAGAGAGAGCTCAGCAAGGAAAGCTACCCAGTACAAGTATCTCTGGGATACATGTTGAGAGGAACCCAGATTAACTTAGCCAATTAGGAATAGAGTTAAAACCGCTCAATTCTTGTGCTATGAAGCTTGTTAAAATAATATAATAGAGTCTCAATTATTTGTGTGATAGCCGGATTAAGAGAGAAAATGAGAAACAAACACTGTTTTGTAAAAATAACGTTAACAGCTGAGTTGTATAAGAAAGTAGGACAGGCAAACAGTAGAAACAGGTGAGTAAGCAGGGTTCCTTCAGGGCCTCTTCTCCAGTTCCTGTCTCCACGGATCCTGTCCTGACTTCCCCTCATCCAGTTCCTGTCTCCACGGGTCCTGTCCTGACTTCCCCTCATGATGGGCTGTAAGAAGAAATAAACACTTTCCTCCCTGCATTGCTTCTGGTCCTAATGTTTAGATCAGTAAAGAACAAGCTAGGACACGTTTTTATTATTTCTACCTTTTTTAAAAATGTTGTTATAACAGCATGTTTATCTCTAGTCTTCATGGATAACAGTCATAAAAATGTTATCTTAGGAGGGAGGAATGAATAAATTAATAAAATATATTTTAAAAATGTTGCCTTATGAACAGTTTCTGTATCTACAACAAGTTTTCAAAATAAAAAGCAGTTTCTTTTTTTATAATTCATTCATTCTATTCTCCAGTTAAAATTTACCAATATGTTTGTATGTGTATATATATACATATGTATGTATTCATGGGATTTATAAGACATGGCCTCCATTTGATTTCCTCTGAATTCTCATGCCCTTCTACCCTTCGTAGAGTTTGCAGAAGGTCAGGCTCAGGAATATTTGCTTCTATTGATTGGAATCGAATAACCAGCAGGTGGTAAAGTTGAGTAAAGTTCAGAAGATTGCAAAGCAGACACAACAAGACAGAAACACAAGGAGCAATGGATTTGCAGAACAACACAAGCCTGTGTGATTTCCCATGCCCTTTCTAGCTGTCTGTGTGTGAGCATTCTATTCATTGGCAATTAGTGGAATTTAGCATGAGCAGTGAGAGATCTATTGAGGCTCAAGTGTCGTATTGAATTTCTTGGCTTGATTACACAGCGGCTACGAAGTTTTCTATCAAAAGTTATTTGCATTTTTTTGTAGGAAAATTATCCTGAGCCTGCTCTCTCGGGCTCTTTTTGTTCTTTACCCACTTCCAACACTTTTACCATGGAATAGTCCACTTAAGAAATTTTCTGAGGATTAAAACTACTTCAAGGGCATCTTAACATTTAACATTTATGATGAGAGCTCTTCTTTTTCATCCTGGAAAAAAAATTACAGCTAAAAATAACTAAATACGTAAGACTACGAAAAAAGATTCCATGTGCCTTACCAGTTTGATCTTGCAGGAGGAAATATTGTATTTATTGAAGGTCCAGTTTTCCTCTATCAAATGTAAATAAGGTGACTCATTTAGAATTCTCCTTGGCTGACCACATTGCACTCCCTAGTGGTATTGGACATGATTTTTGTTTCTCTTACTTTTGCTTATTTATAAGCTCTTTAATTTATAAGCAGTAGAGATTTTACTATTTGCATTTTATGGGTGACAAAACATTGATCTCAATGCATTTTTTAACTTTTATTTATTTTTATTTTATGTATACAGGTGTTTTGGTTGTGTAGGGTCCCTGCACCACATGCATGCTTGGTGCCCTTGGAGGCCAGAAGAGGACATTGGAACTCTTGAAACTAGAGATACAAACAGGTAGGAGCTGCATTGTGAGTGATGAGAACCAAACCCAGGTCCTCTGGAAAAGCGGGCAGTGTTCTTAACTATTGGGCCACTTTTGCAGCCCCGCAGTGCTTATTCCTAAAGCATTCTTTTAAAGCATTATTTGAAAAATAAGTAAACTTCTTTTTGTTTTGTTTTGTTTGAGGTGGTCTCACTATATAGTCTCAGCAGACCTCACACTCCTGGTTTCCCAGCCTCCTTTTCCCAACTCCTGAGATTATAGACTGGGTCATGCCCAGTGCCACCATACACTGCAAAAAGTTCTTGAAGGATAATTCTGTTCTCAAAGGTATAAGAGCAGAAAGAAGGTAAAACATGTTTGTGATGCGAGCGTGGCGAGCTGAGTTCAGTCTCTGGATCTCATTGTGGAGATAACCAACTTCAGCAATCAGTGTATGGTATGTGGATGGATGGACAGACAGACAGACAGACAGACAGACACACACACACACAACATGCACATTAATAATAAATATTTTATAATTTTATAGGTAGACAAGAGTTACTAAATAGGACTGAATTTATCAAAGGTGATCTCCTCTACTGTGCTGCAGATAATCTGCAATAGCACTGAACTAGAAATGCTTTAGATACTTAGGGAGCTTTGAAAAGAGGGATGCAAATTTTGTGATGGATGGTTTTAGAGATGAGCCCAAGAGGACTACGTTGATATAAATTGCATTAGGAATGGAATCCTGCACCCAAAATTACCCTTTAAGACAGGCAAGTGTATTGAGAGTGCAAGAAACAGTGAGACTGATAGAGGAGGGACAAAGAGACACATGGTGGGAAGGAAGCAATTAAAAGTAGGGATTCCGTGCACAAGGAAAATTGATCATGTGCATAAGTATAGATGCCAAGAAAGAACCTATATTGTCACAGGCACCCATACACACACACACACACACACACACACACACACACACACACACACAGAGGCACACACATAAACATGATGATGATGATGATGATGATGATGATGATGATGATGATGATGATGATAAGGAGGAGGGCAAATATAATAAAATTATTCCCAAGGTTCTAGAATATAATGATGCTTAAGGAAAAAAAAGCTATGGAAAAGAAATTTTTGTAACTGGGTACAGTGATAAGATCTTACAAAAAATCTTAGATATGAACTATTATTTATATGGAACAAAGTTTTTAATCATGACTCAGATATAATGAATTTCACCGTACCATCTTAAGTGTGTGTGTGTGTGTGTGTGTGTGTGTGTGTGTGTGTGATATTTGCATCCATTTCTCATTGCTCTGACATGAGGAAAATATATAAGAAAATCTGCTAAAAATGGTAGAAAGATTAATTTTAGCTCACAGTTTCCTAGAGTTGAATGCACAGTTGGCTGTCTCTGTAACTTTTACCATTGTGCTGGTATGAGCAAGGATGGTCCCCATAAGGTCATATATTGGAATGTTTGGATCCCAGGAAGTGGACTGTTTAGGAAGGATTAGGAGGTGTTGCCTTGTTGGAGGAGGTGTGTCACTAGTGGGCAGGCCTTGAGGGTTTCAAAAGCCCACACCAGGCACAGTCTCCGTCTCGTGCCTGAGGATGAGATGTAAGTTCTCAACTACTGCTTCAGAGCCATGCCCGCTGCCATGTCCCCTACCATGATCATGGGCCCCCTCGCTCCTGAAACTGTAAGCAAGTCCCCAACCAAATGACTGTTATGAGCTGTCTTGTTCATGTGTCTCATAATAGAACAGTAACTAATACAGTGGCGGAGGGTGTGATGGAGGAAAGCTGCTCACCACCTGACACCTAGGCAGCAGAGGTAGGGCAGGACAATGACCAGATGGACCTACAAAGGCTCATCTCCAGTGACCCACTGCCTCCCACTAAGCTCATCTCTAATTTTCATCACATTTTACTAATGCTGTTTATGAACCCATCAATAGACTAATGCTTTGATGGGGTCAGACTCTCATGAGCCAGTGATTTCCAAATCCCAAAGCCTTTACTATGTCCATTCACTGCATGCACCATTGAAGGATATGTCATATTTAAATTAAAACAATGTCAAACTAATAAATACATGATATATAGATGATAGATAGAAAGATAGAGAGATAGATAGATAGATAGATAGATAGATAGATAGATAGATAGATTCATAACTTCATTGGTTTCCATGTGTCTATGTCATATATTCTTACTAGAGAACCGCCACTTAAAGAATATTTGGAAAAAAGTTTTGTGGACGTGAGGAATAATTCCATTAATCTCCTAATCACATGGAGTGGTGGGCAGCATGTTTTTTCCAATTTTTAATTTTTATTATGTATATAAGGGTCAGGTAGAAGGATTGTTCGTGGGAGTGCAGTGCCTGGACAGGCCAGAAGAGGGCATTAAATACCCTGGTGCTGGAGTTAAAGGCAGTTGTGGGCTGCTTGACCTGGGTGCAAGAACTGAACCATAGTTCTCTGGAAAAGGGTGTGTGTTCTTACCTGCCAAGCCATCTCTCCAGTCCGTGGTAAGCATTGCTCAAAATGAATCCTGCTTCTAGCACTGGCTGCTTCGTTACAGTTAAAGTTAAGGTAAAAATCTAAAGTTTATTCACAGGTAGCCAAATGTCGTTTTTTGCAACAACTCATTTGGCACTGCAAATAGATGACAAAGCACAGTGGGTATTCATCACTTTGACTCACAGAAAACATATCTAGATACTTTACAGTATAAAAGAGATATGACCATATAATGCAAGAATACTCTGTGGCTTATCAGAATATGACATGTTTCCTGTCTATTCATTAAACTCGTCATCAATGTGAAAGGACACTAGCAATTGATGTGTATAATAAGCACACACAACAACAAATCCAAACTGGAGGACTAATTGTGATCCATAAAAATGGTCACTTCCTAAAGTAGCCAAAATCTATCTTTTAGTAAACTTAAAACAATATATAAAATATTCAAGTAAACTGCCTTTATTGATTTTTTTGAGTCTCTGATTTTTTTTTCAATAGAGTCCCAGACATTAATCTCTGATTTGATGCCAGACTTGATGCCAGTTGTTTTGGTTGATGTTAAAAATATTTATGTTAAAATTAAATCAGATTAAAGGTAATTCTGAGTATATAGTATATTGTATATCATATATTGTATATAGTCTGATCCTTGTGTTAACTATTCTAAATTGATCATATCTTCATTTAGGGAAATATTTGCTCTTTAAATGCATTGGTCATAGCTCTTAGACAATGGTGAAAGCCTGAAGTGGCTTTGACTAATTGTAAGCTCTCACCACAGTCATTATTTAAATATAGGCTTTTAAGATTTACTTATAATTGACTTTGTATCAATCTTACTGCATAAACATTTCACCTGCTATTGCTGGCCTTTAAGCATGGCCTCCATCCACAGTGAAAGAATTGATGATCTACAAGGTAGTGATGGACCATGACAGACAGGGCTGGTCCTTCTTTTTCTTATAATCAATATGGAGGTGTTAAATATTTGTTTTTCTTTTCTGTGTTCTTGAAACCATAACATATTTGTGATTCACTGAAAGGGAACAGACTTCCTCCCCAGGCCTAATCAGATTTTAAGAGTAGAGAATGGCTCACACAGAAGCATTTTCTCCCGGGAAACCCAAACAATTCGGAGCTCATCACACCAAATCATATCCCTTAGCTCTCACATACCAAAACACCATTGTGGTGCTCACCTCAGCAGCACATATACCAGACCACCACTGAGTTCCTACAAGTCAATCCAGGGTTACCTAAGCCACGATCCCTTCCCTAAGCCACCCAGTTTTATCTCACCCAAGACTCCCCTTCCCTAAGTCTACTCAGCATGACTTCAGGGTACTATTACCGACCCCAAGTGTATTTGTTTGCTTCTCTGTTGCTGTGATAAGAACATTCTGACCAAAGGTAGCTTGTGGAAGAGAAGGGTTTATTGGGCTGTCATGCCATAGTTCATCACTGAAGAAAGCCAAGGCAAGGAGCTCAGAACAAGAACCCAAGCCTAAACCACAGAGGAACTCTGCTCACTAGCTTGCTTCAGTGCTCAGGTTTGTATACTTATACAACGCAGGGCCACCTGCCCACAATGGGCTGAATTCCCCTTCATCAGTAAGTAATCAAGAACCCCCCCACCCCACCCCCATCGACGTGCACACAGACCACTGGCGTGGACGCAACCCCCTGGTGGAGGTTATCTCTTCCCAGGTGTCTACAGTTTACGTCAGGTTGATTAAAAAAAATCAATAAACACATGAAGTCATGCCGTGTTTGCCATGGTGACATTCCCCTTCCCTAAGTAGCCACAGACTAGATCACTCATGCAGTTCACAGCCAGCACATGTTTTCCAATCTTATGCCTGTTCAGATCCCTCACCTGTTTCTACTCATGAAAGTAGAGCGAAATGCATGAGTCATGCTTCCTCTTACCTCTGTCTACCTCTGTCTACTACCTGATCAATTCTGCTTCCACACATGACCTCACATAACCTGACACGACCCTCCTATTGATAACCATGTATGACAAAAGCATCATCTTCCAGGCCTTGGCTTTCTGCTTCTGAATAAAATCTAAATTCCCGGTATAGTTCACTATAGAGCAGTGTTCAGTCAGCATGAGAGACAGAGAGACTATGGCATGCCAGCCCATGCTATAGAGAAACATGTAGGAGAGAAGGTGGGATGTCCACTCTGTGCTGTCAGCAATCAATCAGCAGACACCAGGCTGTAATCCAGTCCAAGTCTGCGAGAGGCAAGGGAGCCAAATTCCTGGGCTGCTGATAGCAGCAGATAAAAGATACCGCCACTCAAGCAGCAAAACAAGAGTGGAAAGATGAATTCCTTGGTTCTGTACCTTTTCTTTTATTCAGGCCCTGTTCAGACACACAGACTGACTGAAGCCCTTAGGTACTGGGGGAAATGACTGACTTCACAGAGTCTCCAGATGCCAATGGTCTCCTTATCCAGAAACCCTCTCACAGCAGACCCCAAAACAGCGTTCAACCTGGGCACTCAATGGCCCAGTCAAAATGGCAGGTTAACTCGTCATCAAACCAGAGCAGAGTAACTTCATTTTCTGTCCTTGCAACAGGGAACACCTGGAAAGAGGCAGGCCAAGAGGTCACAGCAAAGTCTTTCCTAAACAAAGAGCCAGTTGCACGGATTGGCCAGAATATCACCAGTTGCCACAGATATTTTGGCAATTTCAAGTAGTGACATTTAGAGTTAAATAATAAGAGCTATATATTTAATAATAACTCAGTATATGAGTATTGAAGCAATTACAATGGAAGACAGAGAATTTGTTAAAATTTGCACACGAGCCCTGATACCGCTAGACAAAAGATAACTCTGAAGCATATATTCATCAGTAAAGAAGCAAAAGCTCTTTCTGAGACTTAAGGGAGAGTGTAAGATATTGTATATAGTCTGACCCTTGTGTTAGGTGTTCTAAATTGATCATATTTTCTTTTGGGAAAATATTTGCTTTTTAAATGCATTGGTCACTGCTCTTAGACAATCGTGAAAGCTTAAAGTGGCTTTGACTAATTGTAAGCTCTCACTGGAGTCATTACTTAAATATACGCTTTTAAGATTTACTTTTAATTGACTTTGTATCAATCTTATTGCATAAACATTTCCTGTGCTATTGCTGGCCTTTAAGTGTGGGAGTCCATGCACAGTGAAAGAATTGATGAGTTATCAGCAAGACTTATTTATAAGGTAGTGATGTACCATGACAGACAGGGCTGATGTAGTGGGATACTGCAGCCTGGGAGCACAGACTCATGATTCTAATTGGGGAAGGGATGGGAGGTGGAACAGCAGAACCCGGTTAAATTGAACTGTAACTACAAAACAGAGTTTTTCCACCACAGCAATTTATCTATTCAATTATCTTTCAGTTGTAATCAATTGTCTAAGGCTAAAGAAAACATCTGTGTAAACGACCAGTAAGTAAGCCCAACTGACAGATGTCGTCATGATGTCAGTTCCTGCTAAATGTGCCAGAGGTATTGCATCAATCCACCGTATTGTAACAAATAATAATGTGCTCTACTACTAACAGTTTTCCAGTCCTAGTGAATAGCCATCACTTCCTTCCAACTTTAATTTGTCAAATCAAAGTAGAAGAATGAAGACAATCCAAGGAGAAATCAAATTAATCTATTGGCTACAATGGCAGTTTGCTTCACTGGCAACTCATTTGTATACTGATTTGTGCATTCACTCTGCTGAGTTTGAGGGGGGAAATGTATATATATATATATATATTCTAGTAAAGCAAAATGACATGAGAAAAGTTAAGTCATAAGAATAAACTTGAGTTTTGAAAAGTACAATAGGAAAAGTCCTAGGAAGGAAGAAGGTCTCCAGAGAGTGGATAGGCAGAGCCTTTGCCAGACTGGAAAGCTGGTCATGAAAGTGATTTAATGTTGTCTTTGAAAGAACTTTTTGTTTAATAAATATGTGCTTCTGCGGAAATTTTGTTGGGGAAATCCATTCAGTACAGCGTCTTGCAGGCCTTTCTTCATTCTACGTTTTTTTTTCTGATTGCTGTGGCACTTTTTAACTTTTCTCAACACCTGAGAGTTTGAAAGATTTACATCTAACACTTTATAGGGCAAGAATGGTATATATATTATTCATTCTGTATGTGTATTTATATTATTAAGAAATGTTAGTAATCCTATCAGGAATAATGTTGGAAGAATAATTTTCTACTCTAATAAAGGTCTCCATGCCATATTATATATAATGTATCTACGTAATAAGATAAAGTAGTGTATTGTCTGTGTTTCTGTTTATGTCACCAATAATAAAGTTACAAAAATAAGAATAAAATGTCCCATAATTTAATACAAATTTAAATGGTTTCTCACTTTTACCCAGAAGAGTTTAAAGACTATGAAATGGACTGAGTCATTACTATAGGATGCACATTATGAAAATAGGGTTTGATTATTCTAGCTTAAAGACCTTGTCTCTCATACCAGTAAACCATCAATGATCTAAGCCCCTATGTGTATATTCACATGCATATATGCATATCTTTAATGAAAGTATTAATGAAATTACACAGTAAAATGCCTGGTATGATTTTTTTTTTACTACTTCCATCTTATTTCACATATACCTAATAACTATTTCCATCACCCAACTATCTACCTGTCTGTAAAACAAACAGGCAAACAAAAAAGCAAAGGAACGAAAAATGTTTTAAAGTAACAACAGATAAAGTACTTTTACCTTCTCACAGAATCTTTAAAAGGCAGCATTATAATGTCTACTGACAAGTAGGAGAATTGAAGTTCTGTTTTTTAGGAGAAGACTTGCATTCTTGTGTCAAAAGCATTTTAGGATGTTTATATCAGGATTCAATACTAAATGTTGTCAAGCCTGCTTGGCACTGATAAACTAATTTGGATTTCATTTGACTTGCTGATGAACTGACGGGTATGTTTCTGACTTCTGCTGGTGGAGTAAAACCTCCAAGCTCAGCTTGTAACATGTGCTCCTACAAAGAGTACTGAGCTCTCACTTGCACTATTCTATTGGTACGAACCTGGAATCCTGAGAGGACCGAGGCTTTGGCTTGCTTTCTGTTCCTTCCCAGGGCCTTGGTTTCAACAAGCTGCCCTTGTGTCAGGCATGCTTGTAAGAAGTCCCGTCAGCTGGAGTGATGTATCAGAGCCCACAGCTGGGCAGGCAAGACACAGCGTATACTCAGCACGATAGGGAGAATATCTTGTGCATTCTATGGATGTAGCACCTGCCAATAAAAGCCCTGTGGCCTATAGGAAAAGGCAGACTAGAAGGTGGAACATAGCAGAAAGGATTCTGGGATACAGCCAGGTGTACTAGATTCACAAGGAGAGTGTGAGGATAAGCACATGGTACCTAAGCAGAGATTAGATTACAATAACTGGGTTATTTTAGGTTATGAGCTAGTCAGAGAAGAGCCTAGCTATATGGCCTAGCTATCTGTAAACATAATTTGAGTCTCATGAGTAGGTATTTCTTGGAAGAGGGGTGTGGGTGAAAAAAAGCTATCTCAATGCAGCACCCTCACTTCTCAGCCCCTCGGGGAGGCATTGCACCACCCAAACCACGGAAGCCTTTGTCAAATTTGGGAGTTTCTTTGTGTGTGCACTTATAACACTGGCAAGCTTGAAGAATTGTGGCAATTACATGACAGAATCTTCTCCATCAGTGTTGTGCTTTCTGATTTTTCTTCACACTCAGATTTGAACATCTCGACACAAAAACATACACCACTGTCTGCACTTCTCGCTGCATCCCGTCAGAGGTTCCTAGTTCCCATCAACCCCTGGTGAGGATATTAGTTTTTCCGGTGGCTGTAATTTGTTTCGTTCACAGCATAGTTATATTTTTTCTTTCTTATGAGTAAGTAATTTATGGAAAGCTGTTTTGGAGACTACATAAATGCATGTTCCTCATTAAAATTCTTAGTCTCTAGACTCTACTAATTATTATTGACTAAATTAACTTTTAATGACTGTGGCTGTGAGGTGGTGGTGTTTTGGACTCCATCATTCCTCCTATATTTCACTGTCACTCTCATACATTAAAAAGTTGTCAAATGAAGTAAACACTTTCATTTCAGCAGGTTATCAGTGTGATTATTCCTCAGTGCCCTCATGTCCAGGATGGTTTGGAATCATTTATCCTAAGCTTTCAGGATTGCTAAACCAAAATAATATATACAGGAAAGTCAACATAGAGCTAGTATAAAGTAGCAGACAGCAAATGCCAATACCTGTTATTTGCTCTAAAAGTTCCCACCTAATTTGACATAAAATAAGCATTTTGGTAAATGATAACATCTGATATCATTATTTCCAGATAAGAAACCACTGTGTAGGCCACACTGTTTCTTCTGTCTGAGACTGAGTTCGTCATTACTAAGACCATTTACAGAAGCGGGTACTCTACCTGCGACTGACTTTCCACCTTCCCTGGTTGATGCACGCAGGTGCTTACCACGCCGCATTGCAGCTGTCATTGGAAAAGTCACCGCAAAGTCCAGTTGCATCTTGGAAACAGAGTTCACTGGTTTTTTTTTTTTTTTAGGAGTTCTTTGATTCTGCTTCCTTTTCTACAGCAGGATGTAATCCTCCCATCCCCTGGTCTGTATTATTTCCATTCTTCGGCTCAATATTTTCCATTATTTGTTTCCCAAGTATAAAGCTCAATTTGTAGTCACCCCTGGGTCACAGTTATCAGAAACAACAAGATTGCCGTGAGTCTGTGCTGGAGATTGGACACACATACCGTATTGATCAGGAAACTAGTAAAACTGCACTCTGGGGCCGTAAGGGCACCGACTTTAAAGCCTCCAGGATCAACGTGCACAGCAAAAGCATCTCAGAACCCCCTTTTTCTTTTTTCCTTGGACATCACACATATCATCCAAGAGTCTGAACCTTTGCTTTCTCTTTGTTTTTATGAATAGCAACCGTATCAAGCTCAGGGGGTGGGGGTGGGGGTGGGGGTATAGTCTTCTCTGCCCCATGTGCCCTCATTCCTAAAAGTCTCACCCTTCAAGAACATAATACAGTCTCTTCTCTTTCTGGTAAAGTAATATTTTATGGCTAAGATGCCTTTTTAGCAAGTCCTTCCATGCTACACCATTACAAGAAGTACAAAATGGCTTTTTCTCATGCAAATAGTCCTTATCTGTAAGGGCAATCCCACTGTAGACTAACAAAGCCTAGTTCCTCTCAGCAGCTACAATCAGTTCATCCTCCCTTACATCCAGTTTTTGCTACTGAGTGCTCCTGTATTCAATGGCATCCCTCCCACCAAATTCATTAGCAGCCACATTAGAAGCTGAGGTTGCCCTGCACGAGTGGAACCATGGTCGTGTCGCCTTGCCTAAGACCTCCTTGTTAGCCACTGCCAACAAGTTCCCACTTGATACACATCTCTTTTAAAAGGTAGAACACTTAAGCTGACACTGGCTCCACTCTCCAGAAAGAGCCATCTGTACAGAGGGACATTTGCTGCTCCTCTCTCTGTGACATGTGACAGTGATGTGGCTTCTCAAGCCTGAGCGTAATTTTCATCTTTCATCCTCACCTGATGCTGGTGTGGGAGGCTATAAACAACTTGGGGAAGAAAGGGTTTGTTTTGTCTTACGGCCTTCAGTCCATCCTGAGGGGAGTCAGGGCAGGAACTGAAGCAGTGTAGGAGCCTCAAGATCAGAAGCTGAAACAAACGCCTTGGAGGAGTGATACTTATTGGCTTGTTCCCCATAGCTTGCTCAGCCTGCTTTTTTTAAAAAATTAAGTTACTTATTTATTTTGCATCCAGACTGCAGCTTCTTCTTCTCCTTCTAGTCCCTCTCTCTCTTCTCCACACAGCCTCGCATCCCTTCTCCTCCTCTGAAAAAGATATCAACGAACCCTGGCATAACAAGTTGTAGGAAAATTAAGCCCATTTGCATCTTCTCCTATTGAGGCTAGACAAGGCAGCCCAGATAGAGGAAAGGGATGCAAAGGCAGGCAGTGTAGTCACAGGCAGCTCCTTGCTCCCACTTTAGGAGTCCCATATGAAGACCCAGCTGCATATCTGTCACATAAAATGCAAAAGACCTAGGTGCGTCCCATGCATGCTCACTGGTGGGCAGTTCAGTGTGTTGGTCTAATGTATTTTGATGGTAATTAATAAAAGGCCATCACACCTGGACAGGGCAAATGAGATAGGTGTGGCTAAGGTTCTAGGGCTTGGGGAGACAGAGAGAATCTTGGGAAGAAGAGAGACCAGAGGAGAAGGGAGGAGAAGAAGGCTACCCTGGGTTAGATGGAAGAAAAGCACATGGCCGGTATGGATGGAGATTTGGCACAGATGACAAACATTAGCAAGTATTTGGAATTATGGATGGGAGGTAGCTTGATAGAAATTATTAGAAGCAGATGGTATGGGATTGGGACAGATATCCCATACCTGCCCCACTATGGGAACTAGTTTAGGGGATTAATGTCTGCCCTACCCCAGGTTAACAGGCTATTTTAAAATATAACAAGTGTCTTTATCTTGACTTATTGCTAGCAAGTTACACTGCCATAATAATAATTATAGGCCTGATAATAAACATTATTAGGCCATACTGGTAAATTAGCAACAATAGTTCACTCTCTACAAGCCCTTGTGGACCCAGGTTAGTTGATTCTGTGGGGTTTCTTGAGATGCCCTTGAGCCCTCTGGCCCCTCCCATGGATAACATCAACCCCATGGGATGGACCAATCACAGCAATCATTATTCAAGGAAGAACCTCCCACAAGCTTGACCAGAGGCCAGTCTTGGGGGGAAGTGGGTGATTTTTCTCTACTCAAGTTCTCCCTTCCCAAACGGGTCTGTTTCTCCCCCAAATCTGCGTCTGTTTGGGGAAAAAGAAATCAGTAGCCAACGTTGAGGCTTCTTCTCTCTGAGGAACTGACTGGCCTTATCTCCGGGATTCTGGAAACGTTTCTTTTTCATTCTCATCACTGCCAGTCAGCTGGCAGAGCAGGTACCAAGATGGCGGCATCAATCTGTATGTGCACATAATTATCGCTATTATCAGTCCCACAATGAGAAAAGTTCAAGCCCTTCCTACAAGTGCAAACTGAGCAAAGAGCTAAGGGTCAGAGGTAGAGCCATTGGCTAGCACATAAAAGACTTGACTGCCTACCAGCTGATGCTGTTGGGAAGAATGGAGACTTTCAGAGCTGAGTCCTGGTAGAGAAAATATAATTAGGCCACTAGGGGTAACTCCACTGTAAAGGAGTTATTGAAATCCTAGCTCTTTCCCCCTTTTCTTTGCTTCCTGGCCGCCCTGAATAGACTGCACTTGTCAAGTACTCCTGCCATGATATCCTTTGCCATCACAGACATAAAGCGATAGAGCTATGTGACCTTATGGTCACCAAATTCTCTGAAACACTTAACCAAAATAGCTCTTTCCTCCCTTTAAGTTGATTGCCTTAGGTATTTTGTTATAGCAATGGAAAGATGGTTCACAGAAATTAGTTCAGTTAAATGTGAGTACATGTTGAATTCCTTAGAAGGTGATAGAAAACCCTGGAACGGGACGAGTAAGTGACACAGTTATTTGTATTGTAATTAATTTGATTCAAAGGATTAAAGACTTCAAGATATATAACTTTGCAACAATAACAAGAATTCTTCTATTTCTGTGTTCAGATTTGTTTGATTCTCTACATCACTACCGCAGGAGCACAAGCGAGCCAGGGCAACCTGTTAACAACTTCCTGTGCCCTTTGCCCTCAGGAAACAAAGGCATTCACTTCAACCCGTCTCCCATGTGGAAGAAGCTCCAGCTGTGTCTCTTTGAGGGTTAACAGGTCCTATAAAGTCCATGGAAGTTAAATAAATGTTTGCTAAAAATAAACCCTGGCATTTGGAATCTTTTACAGGACACGCATGATGGATTTTTTTTTTCAGGCCATTCCTGGGATGAATGTTCTGATGTCCCCCTGGTGAGAAGGGCTCTATGGCAGCTCTGAAATCGACTGATTAGCCTCACTCCTAAGTTGCCAGCTTGTGTGATGCTGCATAAATCCTTTGATGGCAACAAAGCTTTCCCTGGGCAAGGGTGGGTGGGGTGGGGTGGGGATGACACACAAGAAAGGCATTCATCTCTTCTCTTTAACACAGTATTATGTATCACATCGCTTCAAGTGATTCTCAGGAGTCAAACCCATATCTGCATCTCTGGACTCAACTACATAAACTGCAAAGCACTGTGCAAACACAAGCAAGCATCCTTACTGACACTGTGTTCGTTAATCCTCATCGTTATTCATAACAATCTGTCATTTTCCCTCCAGCCTCTCCCTGTGAACCACCACTCCCCTCCCAACACAGTCACCGTCCTTCTGGACTTTCACTGCCTTGTACCTGGATATCATAATGCATCTGTAAACATATTTTCTAGCTCTATGAACTCTTTGCCCCCCCAATCCCTCATTAAAAAAAAATAACACCATCAGAGTTAGCTCACTTTGCAAAAAGGAAAAAAAAACTGCATTCATTATGTTTGAAATGTTCTAATTCAATTTAATATTCACTAATGAGAATATAGCGTGTATAAATATTAACAAGGGAAGCAGAAAGGAATGAAACAGGAAAAGAAAAATATCCATAAAGTGTGGGCTACATAGTAAGTTCCAGGTCAGCCTGGGCTATAGAGTGAAACCCTGGTGTGAAAGTAAAATAAATAAATAAACAAACAAGCAAATAAATAAGTAAATAACATGCCTATTCAAATTGTTATAGTACAAGACAGAACTAACAGATCAAATAAAAATCAAAAGACCATGCTGTGTTAATCAACATTCCATAACTATGACAAAATACTTGGCATAATCAACTTAAAGAAGAGAAAAGGTTGCTTTAGCTCACAATTTTTGAAGGCTTGTCCATGGCCTGTGGGAAGACAGAATACCAGTAACAGAATAAGATACTCACCTCATGGCATCTAAACCACAAAGACCACAAAGACTGGAAGAATCAGGAAATCCCAATATGTCATTCAAATGTTCCTACACCCAATGAACTAATTCCATCATCTCACTCTGCTGCATCTTCCAAAGGTTCTCGTACCTTCCATCAGGGTGGCAGGAAGGCACCCATGCGTTTAGCTCATGGTCTTCTGGGACAATCATCTGTAGCACAGCAAGGGCGGGAGGAATTCCAAGATGGTAGAGTTTAATTTGTAGCAGTGAGATTTAGAAATGTGTGGTGCACATGTGAGGATCCAGAGGCAACTATGAAGGGAAAAAAGCTAAATTGGAAAGAAAGAGCGGGGTGAGGAGAGAAGAAGTAGAGGAATGTGAAACTGATACTGGTTCAACATCAGAAGAGCGGGGTTGTACGCTGACGTGGGAAGTCACCAGGAGCTAATGAAAACGGCCCAGCAGCACGGCTGCTGCTTCTTGATTCCACTGAGGTCTTGTATATCGGCAGCCAGCTCAGACTCACCAGTATTTCACCAACCAGCACTTAAAGCCCGCCAACAATTGCTTCCTTTCCTGCTGCAAGTCTGGTTTTGAAGCCATTCTCTCCTCGCTGGACTTGTCCCCATTTGGCTCAGATAAGGACCTTTCATGAGAGATACTACAAAAAATGCAGACACAGAGCAATTTTTTATTTGAATTGGACTTCCAGTTATGTAATGAGGAAAGCACATATAAAAAAGGTTGACATTGGGTGCAGAAGAGACGTGCAATCCTGCCTTAGATGCGCAGTTCTACCTTAGCTCCCAGACAGGCTGATTGCTAAGGGAAGGGCACACTTTACCTTCACCGCTGTGCACAGGCATCAGGCGTTGAACAAGACAAGACCACCAGAAAGCCCAGTGTCTTCTCACTAGAGCAGCCAAAGGGTTTTGTTTTGCTGTCATCTTGCTGAGTCACCTTCGGCTTTGCGGGATTCGCCGTGTGCCTCCCATTGCTATTCCTTTCTACCTTTTTTTTAAAAAAGATTTATTTATTTATTATGTATACAAAGCTCTGTTTGCATGTAGACCTGCAGGCCAGAAGGGGGCATCAGATCACATTATAAATGGTTGTGAGTCACCATGTGGTTGCTGGGAATTGAACTCAGGACCTCTGGAAGGAGCAGACTGTGCTCTTAACCTCTGAGCCACTCTACTACCAACATTGAAAACCACATTAAATATGATATTTTCAGAAATCAAATTATTCCCATTTGTTCAAGGAAACGGCTCCTCCTGCTCCTCCATGTTGAATTAGCAAGTACCTTACTTCTGTATTTAATGGTCACAGGTTCCCCAGACCCTAGCAGGTAGCATAATTGATGCCATGACTGAAATCCCATTCAGGCCTTAAACCCAGCATGTAGTAGCACCACCTGCCAAAAACAAGAACAAAGACCTAATCCATCAAAGTCCTTAGTTCTGGGAAAGTCCCTAAATGCCCTGCAACTGGCTTTATTTTTTTTTAATTTTGTTTATTTATTTATTTATTTATTTGGCTTCTGTAGTTCCATTGCCAGCTGACTTTTCTTGCTAACTGAGGTGTGTCAACCCAGGATGTGATTTTTGTGTTTAACAGTGCAACCACAGAAAGGCTCAAAGCTGCACTTGGGGTCACCTCAGCTGGAAAGGAAACAAAAAAGAAAAACCTGACTCTACCTGAGGCCGTAAGACTGACAAGAAAGATAGTCACTGTTCCACTAAAAAGGGCATCAAAATGGGGAATCTCCACAGGCCCAAGAGAACAGGGCAGCAGATTTGGGCAACCCAGAACTAGTGGGGCCTCTCCACGTCTTGGTTACCCTGCCTAAACCTGAATTGCTCTAGAGCCCAACCTACACACAAAGAAACCAAGTAGACAAAAATGGAAGGTGCCAAACAGGAGGCAAGTGGGTGGTGGTTCTAGCTGGATGAGAAACCTGTATTATCAGGAGACAGACAGTTGCCAAACTCTGCCAGACCCCAATCTGGGGTTTACTAAATCTGATGAGTTTACCTCAGGTGCAGATATTCATATATTTGGGTTGCCTTTCTCCTGGGGATCTGTCAATGATCCACTCTTCATAACCAAAGTTTCCCTAAATCTGGCCTTTTTCAATTGATTAAAACTATATTGTGCTTAGAGCCCATAAGCTTCAGGAGGGGTAAACTAAATATGTCCTTGGGCGCCAGTGAAGTATGGGCCAACCTCCGGCCTTTGCACTCCTACAGGCCAGGTGTTCATAAGGAAGATACTACTAACCATTTCCTCCTCACATCCTTACAGGTGCTGCAACACACCCAGAGGGGCTACTCATCACATGGTGCAAGGTGATAAACCCTTAGTCATGTCTGAGTGTGAGGCTGCTCACAAGTTCCAGCCTGAGCTTTGTATGGGTAAAGAGAATGCCAACAGGAAGCCTGGAGCCAATGTGAAAAGGCCTATGCCCTGTGGTTCTCACCATCCCTACAGCAGTGAAGACTAATGATTGACGCCATGGACCCACCACACCCAGCTGAAGGAGGCTACAAGGGATAACAACATATGTGTCATTACTAAGTCCTTCAACCCTTTAAAAATAAGGCTGACATGTGCCCTATAATGATGGTTGTCCTATTTTTGGATTTGTTTGTTTGTTTGTGTCCCTGTGGGAAAGTCCCAGACCTCCATAAGCCAGAACTTTGGGTATAAAATTAAAAAAAAAAATTTAAGCTGGAGATCTTATAGCCAGTCTATTCACTGAGAGCCAACCGATTTTCCACATATATTTCTATAAAATATTACATCCAGAGGTGTGGAGGAATGTCTTGAGTGGATGTAACAACTGTCAATAAAGCTCTGTTTAGCCAATCAGCTGGGCAGAAGAACAGGAAGTGGAAGGTGGGACTTCCTGGAAAGGGGGCGGAGCTAAGAATTGAGAGTATGGTGGGAGAGATGGTTGATAGTTGATGACACAAGGAGGAGAGAAGCCTCAGAGGATCAGATTGGCAAGTGCTTCTGATATATGTATGTTATGAGGTTTAGAGTAGTTTATTTCACTTTACAAGTAGATTAGTATTAGGTTAGACTCTGCCCAGCATAGTGCTTGCAGCTTTAAAGTACCTTTCAGTCTCTGTGTCAGTTATCAGCTTCCTAGACCAAACAGATACTTTTATTGTGACCCAGAGGCTACTGGGAGATGGTTCCATTGTGCCTGAGGAGGGGCATTCCCCTGAGGCTGTGGGTCCCCACCACGAAGTGAAGGGGCTCTGATCTAACCAATACCATGCCTTCTTCAATGATGCCCTCTCCATCTCAGCTGCCAGAAGTCAGGCAAATACCCTCGATCTTGATGAAATAGAAAAACCAGTATCTCTGGGTAGGGACACACTGATCCCTTTCTAGTTCTCAAATTAATTATACAGGAAGAGCCTCACTTCTGTATGTCTCTGTACATGTTAAATCATCCTTATATCCCTGTTGATGGGGCCAGGTACATGTATTACAACTGTGAGGGGAAAGCTTTTCCCAGTGCAAGTATTGCAGCTCTGAAGGGAAAGGTCTCCTGGCAGTCCACAGTCAAGGAATACCACAAAGTCACACCACACAGCAAACCTCACACAAGAAATTTAATGAGAAAGAAACACGAGTGTGGCTGCCTCTGTTCAGGGAAGAAACAGCAAAGGACTGAGCAGGAGACAGGCTTATACAGGGTTTAGGGGTGAGGGTTGTTTTCTAGGGTGGAGATGTCCAGGGTGAGGATTAGTGAGATTTTAAGACCTGATCTTGTGGCAAGCTCGGGGCCCAGTGAGATTTTGAGCTCCGGGATTGGAGGGGTTCGGTGGATTTTTAAACTCAAAAATGAGTTCTGACATTTTACCCTACAGCAGGTATTGTGGGCTCTGCTGCAGTTGGAACTTCAGCCCTAGTTATGGGGAATAAAAACATTAAGGAACTCTGGTGGTCAAGCCCCCACACACTCATTGGGAGTGGCATTATCAGAGATGTGTCCTTGGGTGGGTGTGGCCTTGGAGTGGGTGTGGCCTTGGAGTGGGTGTGGCCTTGGAGTGGGTGTGGCCTTGTTGGAGGGAAGTATGTCACTGGGGTATCGGCTTTGAGGTTTCAGAAGCTCAAGCCAGACCTAGTGGCTCACCATCGCTTCCAGCTGCCTTTTGATCCCCGTGTAGAGCTCTGAGTTACCTCTCCAGCACCATGTCTGACTGCATGTTGCCATGTTTCCTGCTGTCCTTGATAAGAATTGCTGTGCTCATGGTGTCTCTTCACAGCAGTGAAACCCAAAGACAGAAACTCAGTGTTCAAGAAGACATAGACCTGGGCCATCTAGAAGATTCTGCTTCCCATACGGAAGCCCAGTTAGATTCCGTAGCCCAGGTTGTTATTCAGAATCGAAGAAGATTGAACCCCATCTTTATGAGGGTCTCTATATGGCGCTGGGAGAAAATTGCTGCTTCTGTGCCAATCAGTCATAATTAAATAATCAGAAAAGCTTTAGTCTTGATCAAAAATAACCTTAGAAGAAGAAGAAGAAGAAGAAGAAGAAGAAGAAGAAGAAGAAGAAGAAGAAGAAGAAGAAGAAGAAGAAGAAGAAGGTCAATAATCTAACAACTGGTAACAATCTTTGTTCTCCTGCCCCACAACCACCTACCAGTTCATTACTGTACTTATAGCCATGGCCAGTCCATTAATCCTTTTGCTACTAGTTCTCACTACAGGACCCTCTTTGTTCAATGTAAAACAAAACCAAATCCTGTTCACTAGTGCAAGGAGATGATAGAACCCCAAGGTGAGTCCACACTACGACTTATAGAGCCACTGGGAAATGGTATAAGCGCCCAGATCTTTGCACAACTGATGCCAAGATGGAAGTACCACTGAGGTCATGAAGCCCAGCATGAACACACCTGCCAAATGAAAACAAAGACCTAATCCATCAAAGTCCATAATCCTTGGAAAGTCCCCAAGCCTGTGTGGAAGGGGGTTGTTTTGGTTTGCTTTCTGTAGTTCTGCTTCTAGCTAACAGTTTTTTTTTTTTAACTGGGGTGTTTCAACCCAGGATGTGTTTTTTTGTGCTTAAAAGCTCACCTACAGAAAGGTTCTGGAGAATGCACTGCAGTCCCAAACACACAATGTACTCACTAGCTAGCTAATGAAAACTTTCTAATCTCTTGAACCAAGTAGTCTTCTCTGGTGGATACCTCACAACATAGTAACACCCTTATACTTGTATTCTAACATTCTTCAATATAATACGTTACTAATGTATCCTGCAAAAATATGCATTGTGATATGCATGAAATTTTATTTCTGTTCATCATAGACAGCTCACATTGTAGTTCTTACACATATAGCAACTGTTTCAGAAAATGAATTCTAAAACTGGGTGGCACATGTTCAAACTCAGCACTTGCAGTCACTATCAGACCATATATACCTAATGGGTTAGCATTAGCCCAACATAATGATTGTCATATAGTAAATACTTTCTGAGTGTTGCTACTATTAGCTTTATTACTATTTTTTCCACTATGCATTGTTTCATAATATCCACCACCTCTAAAAGCTTTGGATTCTCACTGATGCATCGTACAACAGAGTCCATCTCCCATGGTTCATCTATACATGATCCCATTACATCCCTGTCACAGACATGAGGACAAGAGACTTTGCTTGACAAAGATCCAGAGACCTCCAATTGTTCAGTATGATCTGTAGAGAGCCAAAACAGCCATTGAGGCTTCTACTTGACAAAGTTCCTAAGATCTCCGACTGATCACCACTGCCATTACGTGTAGTCCAGATGAATTCTGTCTAAAAACTACCTTGAAATCTGACTTTTCTCCTAATCCTGTCTTTCTCTCTATTTCTTACTTCAACTATGAGCCCTAATGAAATTCACACAGGGAAAACTTTTTCTCATAAGGAATATTGAAAGAAGGCATCTGGCCAAAGGCTTGAGACTATGAGGGAGTTTTTGCTCTGACTGTGTGTAGTCAGGCAGAAACTGCTTGGAAGAAAGTTAGGACCTTGACATGACAGTACCTAGCTAGATACTGTTAGCTGTAGAAATTTTTCTTTAGAATTTGCTTTGAGAGCAATAGAAGGCATGCTCGGAATGTCCTGCTTTATAAATATTTTATAATAAAGAACCCCTTGGCAGTTAGCCTGGGCTTGAAGAGTGTACCTGTTGGTTTGGGACTGGGACTAAGTCAAGTTTTTTTCTGTATTTGAGAATGTTTACCTCAAGCTATTTTGCTATGACAATCATGAAAACACAATGACTTTAGCTCAGGTAAATTTATGATTAAACTTCACCATGTATTGTTTAAGAAATGATATTCAAATCATACTGACCAGTATCTGGATATTGATTGATTTTTGCTGTATGCTTTATTGTAGGTTATATAGAACTGTTTGTGTTTCTTTCTCAGGCTGTTCTCTTGATTTGCTGATTTTTTAATGCCCTATTGATTCTAAAAGATGAACAAAATCATGATGTAATATGTAATAAAAAAAAATTGAACTTCACTTTAAATAAAGTACTGGGGTTGGTGCGAGGAGTAACAGAGACTGAGAGACAGAAACATGAAACTCTCCTGGGCTTTAAGACCTTTCAGTTTGTACTGTATATGCCTATGTCTAGTATTTCTTTTTTTCCTCCATTCCTCAACCTCTCCTCAACAGCTGGGTCCTAGAGCTAGTTGTTCCCCAACAATTGGTTTCCCCTAACTAGCTGTTCACGACCTGCTCAATTCTCTCTACCATGGACCCATCAAGACTTTCTCTTTTCTCTTCTTCATGAGCTCCCAGAGGTGGTCTGTGGAACATCCTTTTATGTCATATGACTTTTGATAGAACAGTCAACTGCCCTACTTACATCTCATTGTGCATTTTCTGTACATTTATTATTTATCTGGAAATTCATCTCAAGGTGTGTGTGTGTGTGTGTGTGTGTGTGTGTGTGTGTGTGTGTGTCTGTCTGTGTGTCTGTGTGTCTGTGTGTATAATCTTTAGGACAATATTTAAATTTTTCATATTTCTATATCAATGTTACTCTTGTTAATAATATCCATAATTTAAAAGAGATGCTAATTTTTAAATTATCAAATTATTTTTAATCTCATGGCTTTTGCTTTTTTCTTTGCTCTATGAAATCTTGTGTGTGTGTGTAGCATATGTTGCCATGTGCATGTTGAGACCAGAGGAGAACATTGAGTGTTGTCCTTATTCACTCTTCACCTTATCTGAAATGGCCTCTCACTGGCTATGGAGCTCACCCATTGGCTACACTGGCTGACCAATGAGCTCCTGCCTTACTTATCATACCAGGTCACTTCCTATTACTCACCCAAACCTGTACATGACCACATCCAGCACTTATATATGAATGCTGGAAATCTGAAGAGATCTTCATGATCAGGGAGTAGGCACTTTACTACCTGAGCGATTTCCCCATCCCCTATACAGGAAATCTTTCCTTTTATTCTTCAGACACAAAACCAGTTCCCTATAAGAGAGTTTACTAGTTGCTATGGATTAATTTATCTGAGCTCCAATTTGGCAGTGTTAGGTGAAAACTGTGTTTTATTTTTCTTCAAAGAGTAATCTTGATTTTACAAACTATTTACTAAGTAAGCAACCCTTTCTTCAGGAAAAATGGTAATCATGAAACACTGTGTGGTCAAAAGCTGGTTACATGACACGTAGAAGGCCATTGATACTCTAGCGTCATATTCAAGGGGAGGGGGTCCTCCTCAGTCCCAGTCATAGGGAAGGGGAATGGGGTGAAAGCGGGAGGGAGGGAGGAATGGGAGGATGCACGGGATGGGTTAGCAATTGAGATGTAATATGAACGATTTTATTTTTCAATTAAAAAAATAGAAGGCCATTATAATGCTCCATTTTATATTCTCCCTCCCTCCCTCCCCCCCTTCTCTCTCTCTTTCCCCACCTCACCTCAGTAGGTCACTGAGTTCTTGAGGTCAGTGTGCATGAAACATGACCACACATAAAAACCTCATCATGTGCGGACATTTCATTCAGTATGTTAACAGAGGAAAGTAAACTCAAAGCACATATTACGTCCTTCCTTACTAAGAAACTGGCAAGCAGATTTAAAGAAAATACCTACACAAAGCTTGACTGAACTCTAGCCTTGGACCCCAGTTCTCAGAAGTTGCCCTTCAGTTTTCCCTTTGCCAAAACTTGCCTTGGAAAGCAGCATTGAATTTCTTTCCTTTTAGAAATAATTGTTTCTCCCTTTCCAGTCTGTACCTTGCAAGAATTTTATTTATGCAACAAATTCTGAGCAACTGCTGTGCAGTAAGCGAAGTATAGAGTACTAGCTAAATTGTGCCAACAACAGAGTGAACAGCACAGACAGGGTCTGAGCCGGTACAGCTACAGAGAAGAGGCTAAATAAACAAGTAATCAAGCGTGTCTCTGAATTGCAGACTAAGGTGAAGGAAAGGAATGAAGTTCTATGTGAGAATGTAGTGGAGATGAGTAAAGATTGTGAAGTGGTTCAGACATATTTGACCTAGGATTTGAGACGTGTGACACTGCAGTTGGGTCTATAAAAGGAATGAGAGCCGATAGACGAGGCAAAGTCAGGGGAGCAGTGTGGGAAGGGACTGAAGAAGAAAGAACATATTGGGCACAGGAAATCCTGAAAGAGTCTAGGGGTTTGCCAGGAATGTTCTGTATTATTGATCATAGGGCAACTGCTTGAGGTCTTTGCAGTTGGATACATCTAAAAATGTATAAAGTAAAAATTTAAATCTGCACTTCAGGGATTTTCCAGAGGACTTCTTCAATTAAGTATATTTCTAAAAATATATTACAAATGACGGTTAGAATCCCCCCTATAATTAGAAGTACGAAATTAGGGCACACAGAGGAAAATCATAGTTCTCCTTCTCCTTAAGATGTACACAGGCTCTGGCTGGAGAGATGACTAGGTAGCTAAAGGCACTTGATGAACTAGCAGAGGACTTTAAGTCAGATCCCAGCACCCACTCAGGGTGGCTCACAACTACCTGTAACTCCGGTTTCAGGGGTTCCATCGCCTCTTCTCACCTCTGTGGGCACCTGCACACATAACACACAGATCAACACGCATACCCGTACACGTAAAATAGAAACAATCCTTGAAAGATATCCACCATAACGTGCTACTCCCATTCTAATGAATAATAAGAGAAATTCAGTCTATAAAACCATAACCTTGCTTACATCTATCATCTAGCCAACCAGGCAGAATGTGAAAACGTGAGAATTTGGGGAGACTTGAGAAGTCAAAATTTTTCTGCCTTTGACCAAGCATAGAAAAAAGACATGTGAGCTAGCTGGTCATGGTGCTGTGTGCCTTTAATCCCAGCACTCAGGAGGCTGAAGCAGGCAGATGACCGTGAGTTCGAGGCCAGCCTGGTCTACAATGCAAGTCCAGAACAGCCAGGGTTTGATTCACAGAGAAACCTTGTCTTGAAAAACTGAGAGGGAAAAAAAAGTATGTGGTGGGGGTGGGGGGTGGAGAGAACTGGGATGCCAACCGCAGAAGTGAGAAAGACATGACTATTTTTCATTTTTTTAAAATATTTTTTTACTGTATATAATGATTTGATCAAATCCAACCCCTATTCCTTACCCTCCAGCTTCTCCATAGACCACAACAGCATTTACCGCCAAACTTGCTGGACTTTTTGCAGACTCACTGAGTCTATTTAGCATGCAAGTCCGTACTTGGGTGTGGGGCTATCCACTGGAGCATGAGAGCAACCGGGATCTGCAGCACTAAAGTCAATCGAGCCCCGCCTCCTCCCTCCCAGTGCCATCAATTGTCAAAAGCTCATCAGCTGGGGGTGGGACTTCATGAGCCCTTCTCGTCCATGCTGGGATTTTGGGTGGTTTGTTCTCGTATGGAACTTGTAAACGCAGTTGCAGCTGCTGTGAGAGCATGTGTATAAAAGCCCTGACATGTACAAAGCACTGTTTCTCGGGACTCATCTGGCTCTTACGATCATGCTTGCTTTTCTTCAGCAATGGTTCCCAAACCATGAAGGTAGGGAGCGTCATACATGCAATAACTGTGTGCCCATGTGATACCTTATGATTCCTAAGTTCTTAGCCTCAAACATAGGGAAGTCACTATACACAATCACTAACAATTTAACAGCACTTTCCAGTTGTTTCCAAGAATGATGTGGGGGATCGTTCTCTTAAAAATAAAACCCTAGACCCAACAGTTTCATTCCACATGCAGGACCATTGGTGTACAGTTAGAACCAGATGGCGGGAAAAGGCTGGGAACCACTCTTGTCTCCAGATCTTCCTACACCCAAACACGTCATTAGTTGACAGGTAGTATAAAAAGTACTTATGCTCACACATACATGCACATGCAACACACACACACACACACACACACACACACACACACACAGACACACACCACTGAACCTAAACAGAAAAGAATAAAAATCTAGAGGTGAAGAAAGAAATGCACTTATATTCAGGATTGAATGCTAAGACAAAGCAGAGGTTGAAGGCCATAAAAGAAAGACAGAAATCTTGGCAGTAGAAAAGACCAGCTTCCTCCTCCTCCTTGTCCTCGTCCTCGTCCTCCTCCTCCTCTTCCTCCTCTTCCTCCTCCTCCTAAGACATGAGGCAGAGCTGGGCTGACGTCCAATGAACAGACATAAAGGATGGCAAAGCAAACTCCTCAGGCTAGATGAGAGACTGGATCAGGGATAAAGTCATAGGTATAGGTACCAATATCAACACTAAGAGACTTACACAGACAAAACACAATGGCAGGACATGACGTGATGGCTCAGTGGAAAAGAGCACTGGCTGCTCTTCTAGAGGGCCTGGCCTCCATCCCCTGCATCTACATGTCCCATCTGCAACCCCAATTGCAGTGGCACTGACATCTTCTGGTTTCCGTAGGCACTAGACACAGAAGTGTTACAGAAACATACATATAAAAAAACTCCCACACATGGAAACATTTTTAAAAGAAGAAAATACAGTGGTGATCTACGCTAGAAAAGGTGAGAGAGTAAAGGAACCATCTATGTTACAGGCATAGTCCACTCAAGTAGCTAGATTTGAGAAAGAATGGAATTGGAAAAACCAGAGCTACAACTCCATTCTCACGATGCCCCAGAAGTGCAGAACTTGTCCTAAGAACATTCCAGCTTCAATCTGAATGTGCTACATTCTTACCGTCATAATGTCTTACACTAGGTAATGTCTGGGGCACAGCAAAGTAACTGCAGCAACAACTCCAGCTCAGTTAAACTACTGGGACTGGTTTCTCTCTGCCTCTGACAGGAAACAGTTTATGATAATTGCAAGGCATAAATAATATTTATCTCAGTTAATCTTCTTATACAATTTAGGCAATAAAAAATGAGACACAAAGTATTGGTTAAAAATAGGTCAATTTTCAAACAGTCAGCAATCTACAAAACTGGACCCAGATATGACTTAAGTGAAGGGGCCACTGGATAGAATGTTTCGAATGTATGACCAATACAATACAATGCAGACATAAGTCAGAAGAAAAACAGAAGGCAAATTGATGAATGGAATAGATAATATACAAATACAATAACCCTAGATATACCGTAAATTTGAAATCAACTACAAAGCAATCTTTAGGTCAATACAATTTCAAAGAATGAAATCAAATATTAAGGAAAGAATATAATTTTAGATAACTCTTTTAGAAAGGAAACAATACCTAAAAACTCATTAACCCAACATTTATTTATTACTAGAAGCAGAAAATGTATACCTTAATAAAAGAAAACTATAGAAGAAATATTTCATAAATAAAAATGCAATAACAGGGGTTAAGAGCAGTGACTGCTCTTCCAGAGCTCCTGAGTTAAATGCCCAACACCCACATCTATAATGTGATCTGATGCCCTCTTCTGGCATGCAGGTGTATATGCAGATAGAGCACTATATACATGAAATAAATAAATAAAATATTTTTAAAACCTTCAAAATTAGTAGTACTAAAACCAAACAACATAAATAAAGAACTATACATCACAGCCTACACATATGCTAAGAAGACAAATTCAGTTCAACAATCTTTAAAGAACAATTAGCTAACCATATTAACAATCTAAGGAAAACAGAAGTACAAGCAGTACTGACAGAAAAAAAAAAGAGCATTTGAGAAAACTAGAAATTCATTCATAAGAAAATTTCTAAACCAGACATATAGACAAGGAAATCTTCCAATCATAAAAGAATATGTGGAAAATAACTGTTAACATAGAGACTGTGGGAAAATACTCAAGCACTTTCTGTAAAACCAGAAAGAAAGAAATAAAAAACAACAACAGGTTGATTGACTCTTACTACTCCTAGTCACATAAAGCCAGAGTTAATGTGCTCATGTGTGAACACAGAGCTTACAAACTAGAAATAAATAACTAAACCAGCCTCCTCAGAGACTGCATAGCTGCTACTTAGAAAATCCCTAGGTATCTACAGTAATGCTACCAGAGATAACAACGGAACCCAGCAAAGTGACAGATGCAACGGAATGGGAAACATCGGAAAACCAGAGATATTTTCATGTTACTTATAATAAATAACTAAAAACTAAAATTTTAAAAATAACATTCCAATTACACGAGAACAACTAATTTTAAAAAAAAGAAATGGGTCTGAGAGCCCCACTCTGGAAGTTAATTCTGCCAGATGACACTTAAAGACATAGACTTTATGAGTGGAGCGTCACACTGCATTAGCACACTGACAACATGTCATGTCGCCTCTGATTGATCATTCAATTAAATTTAATCAAAATCAACATGCCAGCAAACATTCCTGAAGAACTCAACAAGCTCATTTCGACATTTTATCAGTCTACAAAAGAAATAATTTTGAAGAACAAAGTTATAGGCCAAACACTACCTGTACCAAAGTCACATTCAAAGTGAAACACTGTTGAATTGGTGTGAAAATAAATGTAAAACTCAATAAACCAGGCACAAAGGTCAGGAACAGAACACTATGCATATGATCAATTAATTTTCAACATGTGTACAAGTATTCAGTGGAGAAAAGATTGGGCTCCTCTACAGAAGGATGGGTTTCATGGTTCTTACATTTACAAAAATAATTAAAAATGAAACCCAGGTTTTGATATTGGAGCTCTAACTATATGGTGTCCAGTGTGCCATGTAGAAGGAAATGCATGTATGTCTTGATACTCAGACATCTCAAAGCAAAGCACAAATCATAAGAGAAATGTCTGATATATTTAATGTCATCCCACATTGCATATTCTCTTATAGAAATTATCCTATTTGAAAGATGAGAAAACAGGCCACAAATAATATATCAGCAGAAGAATAATAAACCAACTCAACAAAATATATAAAGGCTTTGCAAAGACACTCCAATGAAGTATCTATGTGAAGGCTGCATATGCAGCTCATTGGCAGAGCATTTGCTTACTTGGGTTCAATCTTCAGCACTGTAAAAGAAAATCTCCAAAACACATACATTTACACACACACACACACACACACACAGAGAGAGAGAGAGAGAGAGAGAGAGAGAGAGAGAGAGAGAGAGAGAGAGAGAGAGAGAATATATGCTTACGACTTGGAAAAACTAAACACACTAAGAAGAAACTTTGTATTATTAGTCGTCAAGGGAATGGAGTTTAACAATCAGAGAGAAATCTCAGTATACACCAACTACAAATGCTAACATGGAAAGAACTGTCATCACTAATTGCTGGCAGTAGCACGAACAATATTCAAACTTTAGAAAACATTCTGTACTTTCATGCAAATAAAACACTTGCTGCTCACTATCAAAAGGAAAGGACATACACTCAGATAAAGAACTCTACCCTTCTTCACAACTGTTGTGCAACAAAACTTTTCCGGGGGAGGCACCATGCACATCTACTCACTCTAGATAAGGAATCCAGAACAGATCAAAGCACAGACACCACCAAAGTCCAACTTGGTGCACCAATGGGTTTTATTGGGGTTACTTACTAGAGTACTGGTGAGGGATTACTTAAAGAAGCAGAAATGACTCAGAGACAACTGCGTTACCAAGCCCCATCATGGCATGGGTGACAGCTCACAAAAGTTAGGAACCTGAAACACACTGTTTAGTTTTCTGTTTATAGAGCTTCTGCAGAATGGGATGTTTCAATTCTTGCAGGAAATTGTTACACAACAATCACATATTTATTTTTCATATCCAAGAGCTGGAAAATAGCTGAATGTCCATTAACTGGCAAATGGATAAGCAAACTGTGATATGATGATGCAATAGAATAATCCCTATTAGCATAATGAACAATGATATGCATACTGTGGGCGAATCTCAACTAATACACTAGAGGAAAGAAGTCAAACTTGAAAGGCTATATCCTCCTGGTTCCTTTTATATGGCACTAAAAGAGGAGCAAATATAAAGTTGATAAACATTTTGGTGTGTAGCAGGGAGAAAAGGTGAAAATGTGAACTATAAAAAGACAGTGACAGAATACTTCATGTAACAAATGTATTTTGTTTCATGATTAAGGCAATGTTAACACAATCATGGACAACTATCAGCGCTCATTGTTGGGCTTAGTATAACACATGGAAGGGTGCCTGAGTAGCATGTGCAAGACCATGGGTAGGTTCAGTCCTCACAAGCAAGAAGGAGAAGACACTGAGTGCTGTAAGAAGGTCAGTTTTTAAGATCTTTAAGCTGTGCCTCAAGAGTACAGTTTACAGAAATGATGAATAGGATAGTCTCTGTGTAATGGAAGTTGCAATTTAGTGTGGAAGATAAATGAGCCTCCTCTACAGCACGGTGTTAAATGTAGTGTTTCTATAAAGATTTAATTCCACATGAGTTTATGAAGCCATACTGTGTGCCAAGCATTGCTTGGGCCTGTGCAATATATTAGAGGAAGAAACAAGTGTTTCTTAATATATATAAAGTTTATATTATACCAAGGGTGTAGGGACAATATCTAAACACAAGGCATAAAGAAAATGAAAAAAATTGGTACTTTTTAAAGTGAAAAAAATTGAGATAAGAGATATGGTGGAGTTAGGAGCCTTCTTAGTTGTAAAGTGGGTGGTAAAGGTAGATTGCGTTAAGAAAATGATGTGTGGTTAAAAGCTTAGAGAAAGTGTTAATCACGAGGAGCAAGTTCTGTCAGAGGCAGAAGGTGACACGCTGGCCATATGGTGAGAGAGAGGCTAATGTGTTTCAGAAACAATCAGCAAGTCTGTCTAGAGCAGGGTGTGCAAGGTAGGAGGAGTAGGAACTGAGATCAGAAAAGCAGTAGAGAGCATATTGTGAAGAGCCTTAGAGGCTGCTGTAATGGCATTGATTTTTACTCCAAGTCAAGTGGGAGACACCGAGTTGTTTTCTGCTATAAATAGCTCCACTACCTAACAATTTGATAAGTTCCTTTAATCCATAGAATACAATACCAAACATCTGGAAATACAAATAACATTAAATTGATAACAGATTAGTGACCCAGTCTATTTTAGTGCTAGTGTCCTAGTGCTGTAAATAGATGCCATGACTATGGCAACTCTTTTTGTTTGTTTGTTTGGTTGGTTGGTTTGGTTTGGTTTGGTTTTGGGTTTTTTGTTTTGTTTTGTTTTGTTTTGTGTTTGTGTTTTTTTTTGGGGGGGGGGGGTTGAGACAGGGTTTCTCTGTGTAGTCTTGGCTGTCCTGGACTAGCTTCATAGACCAGGCTGGCCTCAAACTCACAGCAGATCCACCTGCCTCCTCTTCCTCCTGAGGGCTGGGATTAAAGGCGTGAGCCACCACGCCCGGTTTATGGCAACTCTTATAAAGGAAAGCATTTAATTAGGATGGCTAATAGATCCAGAGGTTTAATCCATTATCAGTATGGCAGGAAGCATGGCAGCACACAGGCAGGCGTGGTGTAGGAGAAGGAGGCAAGCATTTTAAATCTGTTTTAGCAGGCAGCAGGAAGAGAGAGTGACACTGTGCCTGGCTTGATCTTCTGAAACCCTAAAGCCTAAGCCCAGGGACACACTTTCTTCAACAAGGGCACACCTCCTAATGCCACTCTCCAAGCATTCAAATATATGAGCTTATGGGCCAAATCTTTTTTTAAATTTTATTTTATTAATTTATTCATATTACACCTCAATGGTTATCCCCTCCCTTGTATCCTCCCATTCCTCCCTCCCTCCCATTTTCCCCTTACTCCCCTCCCCTATGACTGTTCCTGAGGGGGACTTCCTCCCCCTGTATATGCTCATAGGGTATCAAGTCTCTTCTTGGTAACCTGCTATCCTTCCTCTGAGTGCTACCAGGTCTCCCCATCCATGGGACATGGTCAAATATGAGGCACCAGAGTGCGTGTGAGAGTCAGACCCCACTCTCCACTCAACTGTGGAGAGTGTCCTGTCCATTGGCTAGATCTGGGTAGAGTTTTGAAGTCTACGGCCTGTATTGTCCTTGGCTGGTGCCATAGTTTGAGGGGGACCCCTGGGTATGGGCCCAATCTTATTCATACCACTACCCCGTCCATTGAAGCATTTTGGGAGATTGGCTATGACTCACATTTTTAAAGGATCACAAGTGTCTCTCTGCTGAGAATGAATGAAGGCGAAGGCCTACTATGAGACTATGTAGAAATAATAGAAAGGAATTTGGTGACCCCAGGATAGTCATAGCCAGTGTAGATAGAAAAATTCGGTATCTGGGTATTTTTGAAAATATATCAAACAAGATTTCCTACTATATTTTAGAAATACACAAGAAACATATAAGACCAGGAAATGATGGAAATATCTTTGGATCAGAACAACTGCATTGATGAAATTGAAGAGAAGTTTCATGGAAAAAATCTGTTATAGCAGGCGGAAGGGTAGTATTCCAAGTGTTCAGTCTGATATATTTAGGGTGGAATCTACACTTAAGTGTAGACTTAGAGCACATGTATAGATAGATGAATAGATAGATAGATAGATAGATAGATAGATAGATAGATAGATGGAATAGGGAGTATCAGCTCAGAGTCCCCAAGACCAAGTTCTCACCACAAACGAGATTTATTTGCCCAAGAGAGACAAAAGGCAGGGAAGAAAAACAAAGACAGGACATGGATGATGGAGAATGGAAAGTGAACAAGGGAGAGCAGTCTGGGATATTTGTCCTGCTGGGAACAAAGGACTGCCTCTGGATAGAGAGGAGACAGATGAGGCCCATAGGAAAATGGCGGTTTAAAAGGTTAGTCCCCCATGTTAGGATGAGGTGTCTAATTTTAATTGGTAGTGTTAATGAGGTGAGCCAGAGAGGGCTTTTGATTGCTGGGCATTAGTACTTTGATACCTGGACCTTGGTGACTGCCTTTAGGAATATCATGGTTTTTTTTTTTTTTTTTTTTTTTAGCAAAACAAAGAGAATGGGAAAGAAAGGCAAGGTCTTCCAGAGCCATGTTTGCCAAGCTCAGGTTGGCTGGCGTCCCTTCATGTATTGACGCTTAAAATTTAATGGTTATATATGCTTTTCAGATCTTTAAAAACTGATAAAATACTCACAGGAGAAAATATAAATTGAAAAGTGAAATAATAGTAACTGGCCCTTGGATTTCTCCAAACTTAAGAGATAAAGGAGACTAGGCTGATGCATTTCAGGAGAAAAGAAAATCAGAAGATTGTGTTGATGTGAAAGACAGGCAAAGTTGTGTATCAAGGATCATTTTTTATATTGTTCCTGAAAGGGTGACTAAGGATGACCCACAGAATCTAGGAATAAAGTAAGCATATAAAATATTTTAAATTACAATTAAAATATTTTAAGTGGTTTTTGATTATGGAGAAATTCAAACTAACTCAAAAGTATAAGCATGAAGAATAGTGCCAAAATACGGGGAATAGTACCATCTCCAAACACTGTTAGCTACCAATGTTAAAATATTCTCATTTCATTCACAGTTCCCATATTCATAAAATATATCCTAGAATTCATCTTTACCACCTAAAATAATTTATGTTGGATTCCCAATTGATGAGAGCTTTAAAGAATAGCCACTATACCCTTTTCACATTTGAGAAATTTTATTTTAAGTCTTTGGTATAACTTCTTTTTTTTCTTTTTTTTTTTATTAATTTATTCTTGTTACATCTCAATGGTTATCCCATCCCTTGTATCCTCCCCTTCTTCCCTCCCTCCCATTTTCCCCTTATTCCCCTCCCCTATGACTGTTCCTGAGGGGGATTACCTCCCCCTGTATATGTTCATAGGGTATCAAGTCTCTTCTTGGTAACCTGCTGTCCTTCCTCTGAGTGCCACCAGGTCTCCCTATGATCTCAGTCTTGTTTGCATTTTCTTTGATTTTTGAGATGAGCTAAAAGCCATAATGCTTGCATGGTGATGGGAATGGCCTAAGGAGGGGGAAATTGATGTGTGAGAGCTAGGAGATCCTGTTGGGGCAATATCCTTGATGAACAAAAAGCATGGGAGCTAGTATGCAAGAAGAGTAGTTAACTTTAGATGATTACAAGCATTGTTGTTATACTGTAAGTAGAAAAAAAAGGAAGTCTTGGTTGCCTCCTGTAACTATGCAAGTCTTTCAATGGAGAGATGGGGACACCAGCTCAGCCACAGAACTTTTTTATCCAAAATTTGTCCTGCCTACAAAGTGTGGAGAGATAAATATGGAGCAGAAATTAATGTAAAGGCCAACCAATGATTGGTGCAACTTGAGACCCATGCCCTGAGAGACAGCCTACCCCTGACACTATTAGTGACATTTTGCTCTATTTGCAGACAAAAGCCTAGCAGACAGTAGCCTAATGTGAGTGTCATCAGAGAATCTTCACCCAGAAACTGATGGGAAAAGATGCAGAGTCCCACAGGCAAACAGGCATAGCTCATGGAATCTTTTGGAAGATGAGGAGGAAGGATTAAAGGAACCAGAGAGGTCAAGGACACCACAAGAACACCTCCAGAATCTATTAACCTGAGCCCATAGGGGCTCACAGTGACTGAACAACCAACCAGAGAGCATGCTTTCGATGGATCTAGAACCTCTACACATATGTCATAGATGTGCAACATTGTCTTCAGGTGGGATTCCTAACAACAGGAGTGGGGGCTGCCTCTGACTCTGCTGCCTGAAAGGAAGTACTCTGGGTCCTTTCTCATACCTTTACAGCTCCGAGTCACAGATACATGGAGATACAGGTGGCTAAGCACAGGACCAGTGTGATGCCATGAAGGAAAGAGAGGAGACTCCTGTTTGCCTGTCTCTACCTAGTACAAATATGGCAGGATGCGCTTGTTTTGAGGGACAGAGATCCCATTTCTTAGTTTCTAATTTCTCAGTGTATCCTTTCCCTTTGTTACATACAATATAGCTAGCATACCAAGTAATAAAGTTAATATTTAACATATTTTAGATGAGCAGGACTAAAAAAGCAGATTAATTCCATTTAAATCCACTTTAATTCTTCTTCATCCCTGTATCCAGAAATTTTTATCACCTGTAACAAGATTATTATGTTAATCACTGTCCTCTAGGGATGAAAGAAACAAAGAAGCAAAGAGATAACACCAAAATTAATGGTAACAATAATAACAATTACAATACTACTTAATACCGCATTCCAACAGCAGCCCACTCACAAGGTCCTATTTTTAGGTCCTGTTTTTCTAGGTCAACAAACTGAGACTGAAAGTGATGTACTTATTAGATCAAAGCCATACAGCTCATAATCTAGGAATGTGCACTAATCCATTTGATACATTAGCCACTTAAATACAAGAGTTGAAGTAGCTCTGGTGCTTTGAATAAGAATATCCCTTATAGGTTCAAAGGCTCGTCTATTTGCATGCTTAATCACTAGGGAGAGGAACTCTTCGAAAGGATTAGAAGGATTGGGAGGTACGGTCTCATTGGAGGAAAGTGTATCATTATAGGGTGGACTTTGAGGTTTCAAAACCCTATGCCTGGCCTAGGCATTCTCTCTCCCCCACCTCTCTCCCTCTCTCCCCCCCTCTCTCTCCCTCTCCCCCTCTCCCTCTCCTCCTCCCTCTCTCCCTCTCCCCCTCTCCTTCTACCTCTCTCCCTCTCTCCCTCTCCCTCTCTCCTTCTCCCTCTCTCCCTCTCTCCCTCTCCCTCTCTCCCTCACTCCCTCTCCCTCTCCCTCTCTGCTTATAGATCCAGCACCTACCTGAATGCTGCCATGCTTCTTGCTGTGGCTATAATGGACTAAACCTCTCAAACTATAAGCAAGCTCCCAATGAAATGCTTCTTTTATAAGAGTTGCCTTGGTCATGTACTTTTCACAACAAAAGATCAGTGACTAAGACACTAGGCAAGCCTGCTGAGAATGGAAATCCCCAGCATCCACATAAAAGTGAACAGACATGGTAACGTAAGCATTGGTAATTCCAATGTACCCCTACAGAGATATGGGAAGTAGAGACAAGCCCATCGCCAAAAGCAAGCATGTCATATGCAGTGCCAAAGAGTCTGTCTCAAACAAGGGGGGAGTGAGGACTGATACCCAAAGGTTGTCCTCTGGTTTCTACATGTGAATTGTGGAACACATACACACAAACACACACACACACACACACACACACACACACAGACACACACACACACACACACACACACACACACACACATACTTCTTAGGAAAGAAAGATATTCCTTAAGTAATATTCTTTTGGGTTGATGATCCTGTTTTTCAACTATACAGATGGGCAGTGAGAAACTTAACACTATCTCTCCAAAGATAAATATAGGTTCAGCTAACCTATGCAGAGGCCAGGACTATCTATCCAGAGCACACTATACTAGGCTCTGCTCTCCTAATACCCAGAAAAGTGTCAGGATCATTTACATATTCCTTACAGAAGCAGCTACTGAGTGGATAAAGCTAAGATCTAACTTGAAACTAAATCTGTGGATATGAGATCATTTTGAGGCCAGACACATCTTAGAATTTCCCAGTATCCGAAAGAGTGTTTGTGAAACCAGGAAAGGCATTTGACAACTTCAGTGAATGGGGCTGATGGGACATTTACCCAATCAAAATAATATTTATAACCACAGAATTCAAAACACGTCAAAATAGATAAGAAGGAATTAAAATGTGAGGTTTCTCCCAGAAAGGAAAAATGTATTCATGTGTACTGTACCATGCTATGTGTTTACATTTTCATGTGATTTCTTCTAACTCTTGTAAAATAAGAAGCTGCAACTGGAAGGAGAATATACTTCTAAATTCTAATCTCCCAAACATATATTTTACCTTACCTAACAAGAGAGAGAGAGAGAGAGAGAGAGAGAGAGAGAGAGAGAGAGAGAGAGAGAGAGAGAGAATATTTTGAGCATGTGATAAAATGGAAGATCTTGAGCTAGTAGGATGGGTTTAGTGTGATCACATGAGTCTTTAAAATTCACACGAACTTTCTTGGTAGTAATCAGTCAAGAGAGATGCTGTATTGCTGACTTTAAAGAAGGACTATGGGTAGGGTCCAAGGATACAAGCGATTTAGAGTTTGGGAACATGCAGGCTGGCAACATGGCTCAGTTAGTAATGTGCTTGCCATGGAGACGTGAGGAGCATCTGTGAAAATGCCAGGCTTGTTAACCCCAGCGCTGCATAGACATAGCTAGCCAGATCCCTGGGACTTACTGGGCAGCCAATCTAACCTACCCAAAGGGTGAGAGACCCTCTCTCAAAAGAAGGTGAGCAGCACCTGAGTAAGCACATATGAAATTGATCCTCTGGCATCCACACGCATGAACATACATTTACACCCACACATACCAACACATGAACATACATGTATTCTCATACTGGCACATGTGTTTACATGCAAAAAGAAAATTAGAAAATACAAAATGTATTATTCTTTTTTTATTAATTTATTCATATTACATCTCAGTTGTTAGCCCATCCCTTGTATCCTCCCATTCCTCCCTTCCTCCCACTTCCCCCCTACTCCCCTCCCCTATGTCTGTGTCTGAGGAGGACCTCCTCCCCCTGTATATGCTCATAGGGTATCAAGTCTCTCCTTGGTGACCTATTATCCTTCCTCTGAGTGCCACCAGGCGTCTCCATCCAAGGGACATGTTCAAATATGGGGCACCAGAATTTGTGTGAAAGTCAGATCTCCTTCTCCACTCAACAGTGGAGAATGTCCTGTCCATCGGCTAGTCTGGGTAGGGGTTCGAGGTTTACTGCCTATATTTTCCTTGGCTGTTGCCATAGTTTGCGGAGGACCCCAGGGCCCAGACTCGCCTGTAGTTTTCCAGGACCCGCTGGATCCTTCTACAAAATGTATTATTCTTAAAGCCTCCACAGGGCAACCCATCTCACATGTAACCTGCTGTGTTACTTTTCACTTACTACTCTAAGGAATTGTAAGGAAGGATCATGACTTCAGTTTTGGTTGTGAAAACTCTGAAATACATTTTATAAAGTAAAATCAAGATCAAGTAAAATCAAAATTCCTTAAAAGGCTGAGGCAAGAGTTTTACATATCTGTGGCTTCCAAAATCTCCATGGCTTAGCTACCCTGTCTAATGAAACAGACAAATAAAAAAGATGTCTTCAGCCAGATGGTGGTGGCGCATGCCTTTAATTCTAGCACTCAGGAGGCAAAGGCAGGCAGATCTCTGTGAATTCGAGGCCAGCCTGGATGGTCTACAGGACTAGCTTCAGGACTAGGATAACCAAGGTTACACAGAGAAAATCTGTCTCAAAAAAACTAAAACAAACCAAAAGCCAAAAAGCAGCAACAACAAAAGTCTTTATTTAATGTCATCTACAGAGCAGAGTACTTCCTCATGTTTTCTAGGCTCAGAAACTGCTGACCGTTCTTGAGTCAGCAGCCAGCCATCTCCAACCTCAGCTTTTGGCATCTCATGTCCTTTGATAAGGAGACCCTTGTCTTCTCAGAAACCTTTATAATTATGCTGAGCCCACCAACGTCCAGAATAATTCCATGCCACCATTCTTAACTTCATTGTGCTTGGCACATGCATGCATGTTACACAGGTAGTGGTTATAATGAGAGGTTGTTCATGAGTTTTCAACATTTGAATACTTGGTCCCCAATCGGTGGCTGTTTGAGAAGGATTTAGAGGTACGGCTCGGCTGGAAGAAGTGTGTCACCAGCAGCCCGGTTTGAGGCTTAAAAACACTCTTGCCATTTCCAGTTAGCCATGTCTGCTTCCTGTTTGCAATTTAAGATGTAAGCTCTCAGCTGCTGCTCCAGCAACCTGCTGCCTGCTACCTCTGTTCTGCCATCATGGACACAGATCCTCTGGAACCATAGGCACCAAATAAACTCTTCCTTCTATAAATTACTTTGCTTTATCATATTGATAAAAAAGTAACTAAATACAGCAAGTAAGGTGTATACAGAGGTTCTTGTGATAAGCATACAGACTTATTGGGAGACCATTATCCTATGTACCCCCAGATATAACTGTAAGACAATGAACTGATGCTGTTAAAGTTGCTATACTTGCGTTAATTCCTTAGTAAAGAAATGAAAAGTAGCATGGTTACTGTATCCTTAACATATTGATGAAAGGCCAAGTATGGCAAACATCTGTAAATTCATCACCCAAGATGATGAGACGCAGAGACAGTGAGGTGCAGGTCATCCTGGCCTACATAGGGAGACCTTGTCTCTAAAACACAAAAAGAAGAAAATAAAGAAGGAAGAAATAAACAAAGAAAGAAAAGGATGGGGGAAGGAAAGGAGAGAGAGAGAGAGAGAGATGGGAAGGGAAGGGAAGAAGAAAAGGGGAAGGAGAGAGGGATGGAGGAATGGAGAGAGGAACAGGAACGGAGAGGGAAAAAGAAGGAAAGGACTGCAGGAGAAGCAGCATTGATGAAATAAACAAAACTTCATAGAATGTAAATCTTTCCTGTGACAATATACATCATACCTAAATTGGACATTGGAGTGGAAATCAGTGCACCCTACAGTAAACATTTGTTGTCCTTGATCTCTGCTAGGTGACCTGCTTATTAAGTAGCACTCATCTATTGATAATTTTTAGATAATTAAGCTCAGTCTCTGTAGAAATTAGTTTATTTTTAAAGCTACTTCTTCTACAACTTAAATTAATAGTTTGACATGCCAAAAAAAATCTCTAAAAGATAAGCAGGAAACCATCAAATCTGCAGGTTAGAAAGTGGAGCATTGTGAGAGAAACAAGAAGGCCAGTCCTGAGCTTCTAGTCCAGTGCCTTAAGAACCTGTGTGTTCCCATTCACCAAGGCATCGGTTCGTTTTTGCTCCTCAGGGAACAGCTTCCGAGACAACCATTTACACACAGGTGGGAGTTTTCTTGAAGAAAATTCTCAGAGACAAGATCGTTAGGAAATGGAGAAGCAGATGGGACAGAGGGGACAAGTAAATAGTTACAGTGACAATAGACGACTAAAGAGATCACATGGGAAGCCTCATGCTGAAGATGGTGTGATACGTGTGCCTAGAATGAAGAACAAAGAAGTAAGTCCCTAAAATTGATGCTAACCAGTATAATTGTGGGGCTGCCTCGAGAATAAAGCATAACTTTATGTAAGGTGAATCTCTTGAGAAAAAGATATCTGCTGAAGGGAGACTTTGCTGAGCCAAGAACAGTCAGTACTCCTAGCAGTTGGAGTAACAAGTAGCTGCGTCAACCAGGAGCTCTAAACAATGAGTCACATGTTCCTTATGATGGATCCTTTGTAAAAAATTTGTATTTAAATACCTTCTGTAATAAAGTTGTTAAACTTAAAAAGTTCCCAAATGAAAAACAGAATCAACATTTTGTGTGGGTGGGGAGAGGGGACTGGACTCAGGTGGGAAGGTGGGGATGAGAGTAGGAGAGATCAGTTGTGGAGATGATGGAGCAAGAGAGTACTGGGGGAGAAAATGGAATTGTGTGGGGGCATATCTGGGATGACTTAGAAACCTAAAGCAATAGAAATGCCCAGGAATTGATGAACATGACTCAAAACTCCTAAGCAAGACTTCCAGCAATTGTGGATACAGAGCCTGAACAGGCCATCTCCTGTAGCCAGGCAAGACTTCCAGTGGAGGGATTAGAAAATCAAACCAATCTCAAAAGCTTTGGCCTAAAATTTGTCCTGCCTAAAAGATATGCTGTGGTTAACAGTGGCACAGAAATTGTGGGAGTGGCCAAATGAGAACCAGGTCATGAAAGGGAACCCATACCTGACACTACCCAAAGAGCCAGGAACCAGAAACTGGATAGGCCAGAGACCCATGATAGAACCAAACATGAATGGTGGAAGAAGAAGAAGAAGAAGAAGAAGAAGAAGAAGAAGAAGAAGAAGAAGAAGAAGAAGAAGAAGAAGAAGAAGAAGAAGAAAGAAGAAGAAGAAGAAGATTCCATGTGATACGCCCTGACCGCTGCTGCTGTGTGCTGTGAAGGGAGTTCAGGCAAGCTCCAAAATCGCAACATGAAGTAGACAGCAATGCTGAATAGAAAGAAGTTTTTATCCAGGCTCCCTGACAAACCTGATCCTGATATGCCTGGGCCTACAATAGAGGACAATTACAGTATTTCTATTATCAAGAAAATACCTAAAGGCACAAAAATGAACATAAACAACACTGAATATATCTCTGTGAAAACTTTATCATGGTTTTTACATTGGAGCAAGCTGTCCAGAAGAAGGGTAAAGAACAGGGTTCGAAAACTTTTAGGAAGAAAAGAAGTTAATGTTTGTACTCGGAAGAGCCAATACCTATTACCTCATAAGTACAAAAACTCATAAAGTATCAATGATGGCTAAATTTATGACCAAGAGGAAGTTAATGATGACAAACATTATATGACCTATATCACTTGGAACAACATGAATCTATCCCTGCCTACTAAGTTCTGTATAAAGAAGCACTCTGACTTCCAGACTGTCAGGATGAAAGATTCTACTGAAGAAGGAGGAGGAGGAGGAGGAAGAAGAGGAGGAAGAGGAGGAGGAGGAGAAAAGGAGGAGAGGAAGTCAGTGAAATGATTGCTAATGATATTCTGCTCTGCTTGCAGACAGGCAGACAGGAGTCTAGCATAATTGTCACAAAAAAAGCCTTCACCCAGCACCTGATGGAAACAGATACAGGGACCCATAGCCAAACATTAGGCAGAGCTTGGAGAACCCATGGAAGATGGGAAGGAAGGATTGTAGGATCCAGAAGGGTCAAGGATATCACAGGAAAACCCACGGAATCAACTAACCTGAGCTTATAGGGGCTCACAGAGAGTGAGCTGCCAACTAGGGACTCTACATGGAACTGAGCTAAGCCCTTAGTGCATGTGTAACAGTTGTGTAACTTGGTCTTCTTGTGGGACTCCTAACAGTGGGAGCAAGGGCTATCTCTGACAATGTTGTGTGCCTTTAAGGCCCTTTCCCCCTACTGGGTTGCTTTATCTAGCCTTACTAGAAGAAGAAGTCCTAGTCTTATTGCAACTTGATATGCCATAGCTGGTTGATATCCATCCAGGCTGTCCCTTTCCTAAAGAGAAATGGAGGAGGAGTGGATGTGGGTAGGGTAAGAGGAAGTAGTGGGGAGAGGCTAGAGGATGTAGAAGGGAGAGAAAACTGAGGTCAGAACGTAAAGTAAAAACTTACCTAAATGTTTTCTTAGGGAAACTTTGAACAATTAATGGAAACATTACACCCTCACAGTGAAATTTTATCATATAGCTCCCATGTGTGTTCATTTCAATAATCCATTTTAAATTGTACTTGCCCTCAGATAGCACTACTGAGTCACCAGTCCAGAGTTTCACACCTGGTTGTCTGAGTTTCTAAACTCCACACCTTTCTCAGACCATAACTGCTTTACACACCCACCCACCCACCCCCACACAAACCTATAATCAAAACTATCCAGTAGGCATCAAAAAGCACTGATGGACACAAAGTATACAAATGTATTCTAGTCTCCATGACAGCAGCCTTTCATCCTTCAGGGCAATCAAGGTTCACTAGCTTTGCATGTAGAGCAATTTTTTTTCTTTCTTGAGCCATAGGTTCCAGAAGTAACAGCTGCAGCCATAAGTTCAGTGACAACATGACTCACTGTGTTTCTTGGTAGAGTCAAGTCCTCTTTTGGGAAGGAAAAACTCTAGTTTCCCCAGATCTCACATGGGAATCAGAAAAAAGAATTCTCACACTATGTCTCTAGAAATTATGATAACTAGGGCCATTCCCACCTTTCTCTCCTGGCTCCTGGCCTAATTAATTCTACATTCCTATATTAATGGTTATCCTTGCGTGAGTACAATAGAGAGAGGGAAAACATAATATTTCTACAAAACCCCATGTTCAACTGGGTACCTTTGTCACACTCTTAAAATTCTGTTCCATTACTCTAAAAATATCAACAGTTTCAAGGTTAAGAAAAAAAATGTACAGTGGTTGAATTTGTTTCTTTTTTCATTGTTATGACCAAAACCAGCATGATGGATGAAGGGTTTATTTTGGCTCAGAGTTGTGGGAGACAGGCCATCCCGGCAGGGAAGTGAGAGCAGGAGTGTGAGGCAGCTGGTCACATTGAGTCTACAGTAAGGAAACAGTGATGGGTCATGACATCAGCTCATTCTCTCCCTTCTACCAACCATGAACCCTGACCCATGGAATTATACCACCCACATTTGGAGATAGTCTTTCTTCTTACTCCAGTTAACCCAATCTATAAACTCCTTCAAAACAAAACAAAACAGCATAGCATTTGTTTCCCAAGTGCTTCTGGATCCAGTCCAGTCAACAATCAATCCTAACCATAATGGTCTCCATCATTTGGTCTCCCATGATGGAACAGAATAGTACTATAGTCAGTATATGTCAGCAGATCCCAAGCTATTATCACACAAATAATGGCATTAGTTGTGGCTTAGTGACAATGTAAACACATTCGTAGAATGTATACATTGAATGTTCTGATTCCATCCGGGACCTCCTCAGAGTCACAGTGAAAGAAAAATAATTTCCCAATCACTTGTGAATGAGGCATGGCAGCATTCCCAATTAATATGAATTATGAGCTGTAGTATTTTATGCTATGTTATGAGAGGATGCCCCCAACGTTCCTAGACAACTTTCTAGATTGTTTTATGAACCAATGAGTTTTAGTAAAGTTTAAATCGGACCCCTAGACATGTTATATTCTATTAACTACTTCTAGAGGATACTGTGAGTCAACACACATCTGCTTGCACACACATAAACATAAACACACACACACACACACACACACACACACACACACACACACACACACACACGACTCTCCAATGTTCCCATTTCCTACAAATATCTGAATGCTGTCTTGGCTTCTATGGTTTCCAACCTGTTTCATTTTCCCTAACTTTGTATAGACGATGGTTACATAATACTGTTGCTAACATCACTCATAACCTGCAGAGGATAACATCCGTTGAACTGCATTCTTTTCACCATATCAATTCTTTACGGTTTAGAAAACTCAAATGTCTTCTGTGGTTGCCTTGCATATCCCTTGAGCATTTACCTAAGTCCTCTGCTTCCTTTTGCCGCTGTCTCCCATGCCAAACTCTAGCGCTTCTGCCTCATTAACATCATGTATGGTTGAATGCTTACCCACTTCCCAGATTTACTTCCCAGGAACCTGTAAACCCATTTGGACTTTCACCTTAAAAGCCTCCACAAATAGCCTCAGGTTGTATACTATTACCTCATAATTCTCTTTGTCAATGGAACAGGTTTTTATCCAGGCCTTATATGATTAATACTCTTATGTGTCATAAACAATTTATCCACATTATCTTTAAAAATTGAGTCATTTGATGCTTTCTGCTGTTGTTAGCTTACCTGCTATTTGTGAAGGACAGCATCACAGTACTACAGCTCTTGAAAAGGAAAAACAATTACATTCCTTTGGGTATCAATAATTTCACTACGATTTCTATTTAAAACCTAACAGCATTAATCATGACAGCTGCTATGTATTGAATGTTCATCATGTTGAAGTCACTGGACTGAGCACTGTAAATTACTTCAACAGCTCATCTGCATAACAACCCTAAATTATCCCCACTTAATAAGTTGCTAAGTTGAAGTTCATCCAGACTTGTGCAGCTAACAAAACATAAATCCAAGCATTCTGCTAAGACACCTGACATGATTAACCCTGACCAATATGCTTCCTCTGCCCCTCACCTCTGTCTGTCTGTCCTTGTCCTCCTTTCTTTCAGTCTCTCAGCCTGCTAAGGTACTTGTTTGCTACAACTAATTCTGCTTGGTTTTCATTTCCTTCTCAGCCAGCCTTCCAGATGCTGCGTCTCATTTATCACCGGATTCTTAGAGCAAGGCAGCATACATGCTCCGTTGCTACTTTTTCATCTCTAGCTCGGTCACAAATTTTCTTCAGTCTAATACATTCATTGTCATAATCACCACTTTGCAAACAAGTAGCCTCTTGCCAATCAAATGGTCTCCAACCTGTCTGCAGAAAGTGATTCTCCTGTCATCTTAGAATCTACTTGTTTTGACATGTGATGTTGTTCTCTTTGACTCTCTTATTACGTCCAAACAGGCTCATTTATCTATTAGATGTCTATTTTATCTATAATTGTGCTAAGATACTTGCCTCTGCCCTTCTCTTCCATTTCCTTCTCCTTCTTGCACCCCAGTACAAACACTTAAAAGCTGAATCACTGCTCTGAAAAAGCTTATTAGCCAGTTCACTGGGTAGTATACATTATGTTCCAAACACATTTGCAGAGCCTAAAGTGACCAGATATAAATTATCATGCAAAGTATTATGGTACATTAAGTGTTTGAGGAAGCACAGGATAGAAGATTCAATTATTAGGGTTATTCATTAAGGTATATTTCTCAGAGGAGCTAGGTGTTGAAGAAGCTTGGGAAAATGGATTCGCTCTGTTACCTGCTTAACTTGAAAAAGACGATAATTCTTTTTTTTTTTCTCATTTTTGAAGTGGGCCAAAGAAAACAATTCAGCATGGTGCTGTAGTAGTCAATCTGTGTGTTTAATGACCCTTTGGCTAGTTTAATTTAGTCATCCATGAAATCATGAATATGTGGTTAAGTTCAAATGTGTAGCCTTTATTGTCACTTCATACCCGAGACACATCGTGAACAATTAAATAATATTTGCTCATCTTTCATCCATTCATGTGATGGATATTTTTAAGTCAGCTGAATAACATTTGCATGAGTGAATTATAAATGTGCTCAAAGCCACTGGTATTTCCATATGTATCTGTCCCATAGTACAGTACCAAAGTCATTAAGACTCAAGCAGAGAGCCTGTATGATGTGTTCACTCGTTAGGCCAGTGTACTGGCTGGTCTTGTGTGTCAACATGACACCTGTTAGTCATCAGTGAGGGAGGAGCCCCAGTTGAGAAAATGCCTCCATGAGATCTAGCTGCAAGGCATTTTCTCAATTTGTGATCAATGAGGGAGAGTCCAGCCCATGGTGAGCGGTGCCATCCCTGGGATTGTGGTCCTGCATTCTATAAGAAATCAGGCTGAGCAAAAAAGCCACATGAAGCAAGCCAGTAAGCAGCATCTACCCATGGCCTCTGCATCAGCTCCTGCCTCCAGGTTCCAGCGCTGCTTGAGTTCCTATCCTGACTTCCTTCAGTGATGAACTATGATGGGAAAGTGTAAGCCAAATAAACTCTTTCCGCCCTAACTCGCTTTTTTGGTCATGGTGCTTCATCACAGTCATAGAAACCCTGACAGAAAATAGTTAGCAATTCTAACTTTTGAGCACAAGAATGGTGGCCCATGCTTGCAATCCCAGTGCTAGGAGTGAGGCAGGAGGATTGCAAGTTGGTAACAAGCCTGGAGCAACAGAGTGAGGGCGTGTCCCAAACAAACAAATAAAACGATTGCTTCTGAATATTACTTTCAGTCTCCATTTCTTCATATGTAAGGCAAAAAGGGTATATACACGGAATAATTGGAATACTGCTTTGAAAATCAATGAGAAAACTCACATGAAAAAAGTGGACACAAAGACAGTGTTCACTAACATTAATCTTATATTTTTCATTTCCTCTTCATCACAAATGGGTGATTAGTATTTTATCCACATATTTCTATTTAAAAAAAAACAGAGAATGCAGTATCTGTATTGAAAAAGAATTTTTAAATAAGATTATTTCCAGTGTGATGGCATTATAAATGTGCAACACTATGCCTTGTGCCTCTTTAGCATATCAAATTTGACATTCCCAAGAACACATAAATGCATATATCTTCTGTTCTGGTCACTGTAAGAGCTATGATAGAAATTATTATGAAGATATTGCCAATCTATCACAATGATGTCTCTGTTCACTTTCCTACTCTTTTGCTCTCCTTTCTGTTCTATTTAAAGAAGTGTTGCATACTTCTTTTTACTTCAAAAAAGATAGTTAAAATCTGAAATTTAATTGAGAAATATATAAGAAAAGTATGACTATATGAATTCATTGGACATTAAAATTTGGAAACACTGCATGTTATGGGAGTCAAAATAGAAGAAGATTTTTGAAGACAAAATGAAACTCAGTTAAAATAAGTTTTCTTCAATATAGAAAGATTGAAATCAGTAGTCACCATAAACTGGAAAATTGGCCGTGGATAATTTAATGATAAAATGTAGTGGTTCTTGGAAAACAAAAGTATGTGCTTGGGGATATTTTCTTCTGAAAATGGCCATATATGATACACTAAAGAAACAGAGACATCCATTTTCTAAGAGAAAAAATGACATGGTTTTGAGGGAGATCAATATTGCTTGAAGAGCAGAAGAAACATGTAACTTATAAAACCAGATCCATTTGGGATTCATTCCAAAGTCAAGGAAGTGGCAAATGTTCAGAAAAAGTGTTTGCTGGCTATATTTCATGTCTCTCTGTAAACTGGGGTGGGACCTGCAAAGCAGAGAAAAATGAATGCAGCTCTAAATAGAAAGGGAACTCTAAAAATCATAACGAATGGCTTATTACTTTCATTTTCAGAGAGCAGAAGTCGCATAGAATGTGCTAGAGTACCTTCCCAACCCATTTTATCTTGGCGGTTTCAGTCTTGGTTGAGACATCTCCTTCAGCAGTTCCTAAATTTTTTAAGATTTAGATTGCTTTGCATTTAAAATGCTCTGGCAAAGGCTGTAATGAGAATTTTAAATCTGAGTAAAATCTCTTGAAGTTCTAAATGAGGCCATCAAAGGGAGCAGTCACCAGATGGAGCCAGTGGCTGATCGAAAGCCTAGCATCTTACTGTTAATCTCTTGTTTCCCAGCAAAGAGAAATTTTATAGATCTCCATTCTTTGTAAAGACATAAGTTTTCTAAAAGTATGTTTAAAATACAGACTCATGTACATTTACAGACTAGATTGTAGCACATTTTTAGTTAGATCTCAGGAAAGTACTTCAAAAAGAGTATAGATTGTCTTTTGGTGTGTTTTCTCAGTTGCTATGAAAAAATACCAAAGATAATTTATTTTTTTTAATAGGATTTCATTTAGCTCTTGGTTCTGGAAGCTAGTCAGGAGCCTGGAATGGCATACTGGAAGGCCCCACAGCATAGCAGACCACACAACACAGGACAGAGCACGTATGCTAGCTGTATTGGCTGGTTTGGTGTGTCAACAAGACACAAGCTAGAGTGATCAGAGAGGAAGGAGTCTCGGTCAAGGAAATGTCTTTATAAGATCCAGCATTGTGATTTTTAGAATTCTTTTTCTAACTAGAGCTACATTCATTTTTTTTTTCTGCTTTGTAGGTCCATCCCAATTTATAGAGTCATGAAATATAGTCAGTACATATTTTTCTCAATTAGCGATCAATGGGCCCATGGTGGGTGGTGCCATCCCTGGGCTTGTATTTCTGGGTTGTATGATAAATCAGGCTGAGTAAGCAAGGCATGGGAAGCAACCCAATCAGCAGCACCCTTCCTTGGCTTCTCCATCAGCTCCTGCCTCAAGGATCCTTCCCTGTTTGAATTCCTGTCCTTATTTCCTTCAATAATGAACAGCAATATGGAAGTGTAAGCCCAATAAACTCTTTTCTTCCCAACTTGCTTTCATTACAGCAATAGAAACCCTAGCTAAGACACTAGCTGTAGTTTCTGACTCTTCTAAAAGGTCCACTAATGTCATCATGGGGACACCATCTTCTTGAACGTTATCTAACCCTGACTGCCTCCCAAAGGACCCGTCTCCAAATACCACATATAGACTTTGGGAATACAGTCAATTTAGACAGGGATCCCACATGTCAGTCTATGGTGGTTCAACAAGTTCTAAGACTTTGTTGGATGCCTTACAACACAGCTAGATTGAACTGCATAACATCCATTTAGCTCTTTTTACTCCATTTCTCTGTATACTAGTAGAGTAGAAGATGCTAAAAGTTGAGAAGAGGGCAAAGGCATAACTATAAGAAGCGTGATACCTAATTTTTCTTATAGCAATTTATAGGATTTTTTATGTGAATGATACATTTTCTGTGTTCAGCCATTTGCGTGTTGAGTTTGAGGATTATTACCATTGGCCTGAATGGTTTTTATCACACTTCACTGAAGCCCTGGCATACACAGTCAATGAAAAGCAGTCTATGACATATAGACTCTTTCATGCTGTGACAATTTCATAAGCACAATATGTTTTCTATGAGTGTAAAGTTTTGTTATGTTCCTAAAGAAAACACTACAAATACCGCTGTTTTTTCCCAGCTGCACACAAATTTAATCAGAGCAGATAATCCCAGTGAGGCCATAGAATAAGGTATTTGGTTAACAACATATAGATGATGCCAAAGCCTTGTGTAGTGGAAATTGATTTTAAGTCAGTAGACTTTAAGTAGATTATCAGTCTAATCAGTTGCAGGCTCTAAAGAGTAAGCAACTGAACCACCAGGAAGATGAAAGAATTCTCTCAGAAGATGCTTCCAACTACAAGCATTCTGTTGCTCCCCAGCTCTGGCCTACAGGTGAAGTCTTTAGGTTTGGCCAACTCTATGACCATGTCCATCAAGGCCTATCCCAAATATTTATGTGCACGCATGTGTATCGTGCATCCTATTGCTTCTATTTCTCTAGGAAGCCTGAGTCCTATTGAATATACTTTAACACAGATGTAGAAACCATAAAAGAAATCCAGTATGAAAAACTATAGCTGATTAGCCAATGTATGGAAAACAGACCCCCTATTTAATCTTGGATTTAATACTTTATTGTGGAAATGTCTTTAGATGTGTTCCATTACTCTTGATATTGTTTTTTTTAAATATTAAGTATCTCATCTTTTCAATTATAACTAGAAACATAGAGTAAAAATTTAAAGGGTTTCCCCCAGAAGGTTAAAAAAAAAGTTTGTGTATAAACTGAGAGCAGCTATTCTTCAAATGACTTATTGGACAACTTCTTATAATGGACCTCCTGGGCAGGAGGCATGTGAAACTCAGAGGAGCATCATTATCCATGGCAAACCATGGTTGCCCAAAATATCAGCAGCCATGTACCACCTATCCCATGGAACTCCAATATTCTCCTCGGAGAAACACTGTGTCTTGTCCCCTTGAAGCTAGATAGACCCTTGTGTCATTTAACACACCATGTCAAGGGTGACTAAATGTGACTTTTAAAGAAAAGGTCATAACATCGGCATGTTTTTCTACCTGATGCCATGTATGCAGGTCAACAAGTCTAAAAAGGTCCAGATGGAAGGATCACATACAGAAATGCAAAAACAAAACAAACAAAACAAAAAGATACAAGGGTTCACGGAGTTCATTCCTTGGAGAAACAGAGGAGGAAGAGAAAAAAGAAACAGCGGGAAAAGAGGGAGAAGCGAGAATGTGACATGGAGGAACAGGGTCCATTAGAGAATAAAATTTGCTTTCCAAAATGACTGTATTTGGTTCAAAAAGCTGGTGCCTCTCTAATAGGACCAGGGTTCTCTCTCCCTTTACACACGCATGCATGGAAGGCTCTGTAAGGATGGCTATACCAACAACAATCCCACCAGCACCCTGAGCTTACAAGTCATGTTATAAAAGCCCTAACAAAATAACATGAAGACTCTGAGCCAGAACTATACCTCTAACACCGCCCCAAATTTCTTACACACAATAGCTATAAAACATAATAAAAATAAGATTATGTTCTCTTCTGTAAGTTACTAAGTTTGGGTGTAACTTGTTTCCAACAATAGCTAATTGGACACTGCTCCTGAGGGTATATAAACATTTTGTTTGGGTTTTGTTTGCTTTGGTTTGGTTTGGTTTGGTTTGGTTTGGTTTGGTTTGGTTTCTGAGACAGGATTTCTCTGTGTAACCCCAGTTGTCTGGGAACTCATTCTGCAAACCAAGCTGGCCTCAAGCCCAGAAATCTGGCTGCCTCTGCCTCCCAAGTACTGAGATTAAAAGTGTGTTCCATAATCATTGCACACTGAGCTGTTTTTCTAGCTGTGTTTCAAATTAAATAAGCAATGGGATACACAATGGCAGTTCAGAGGTTTGTAAAAGAGATTACCTACTATAACATAACTTGACAAGGATGATAGAAAACCTTATTACATTCAAAGTTTGAAATGGGGAGCGGTCACTGAAGACTGACTTGCAGAAAATATGAACTGAACTTTGTCCTCCCAAAATTCATACTGAAGTCCACTAGCCCATGCTAGTGTAGGAGTGATATGGACTTTAATAAGCCTAGCAAAATCATAAGGGAAAAGTCTAGTCCAATGAAAACAGTGTCTATAACTTTTTTCATCTGGGAAAATACTTAGAAGCAAGAACACACAAGTTTACTCCCCAGAACCCACATATTAAAAATTTGCTGTGGTGGTAGCATGTTTGTAATTTCAGTAAATGTGGAGACAGAGGCAGGTAGACCCCTGGGATTTTCTGGGCAGCCAGCTTATACTACTTGGTGCATTCCGGGCCAGCAAGAAATCTTATCACAAAATAAGGTAGGCTGTATGCGAGCAATGACATTTATAGTACAAGTGAGTATTCAGTGATTCTTCCCACATTCTTTAAACATTTCCAGTGATTTACAATTCCCCAGACTTATTGCCAGTCCTGTAGGGGACCAGCTCCTAAGGCCTCTCCTTCCTCCCTCCCCGCAATCCTAGGGGATTTATATATCTTCTTATCCAGTGTTCCTCCCTCACTTCATCCCTTTGTCTCAGGGATGTCTCCATCCTGTCTCCAATTCTAATTCCCAAGTTTTAACCCCAGCCTCATAGTAGACTTCTTGCCCCGCCTCATTCCCAGGAGACTTCCAAGATTTTCTCATTCAGCATTCCTCCCTTACCCTGTACATTTGTCTTAGCCTCCAACACCAGAGCCATTCTCTAGTTGGTAACCCATGTGGCACATCATCCTGGAAATCAGGTAGGAGATCTTCATTATTCTTTCCGTTTCCAATGTCCAATCCTTTAGTCTCATCCCCAGCTCTGTAGAAGACCATACACAGGGGTCTGTCTTTCCTCCCTGCCTCCATTCCCTAAAAACTCTGTAGATCCTGATGGAAACACAGTTTACTGCCCTCTTTTGAACACTCTTGGCCATTCCCACTACTGTCCTATCCCCATTCCTTTATGTCAACTCCCAATACCAAGAAAAACATTCTACCAGGATCCTCCCATGTCCACACCTGGCAGGGAGTGCCTGGCAGATGCATTTTCTACCTAGCAGCCCACAGACATCACATGCCACTATGATCCCAAGAAGGCAACAAAATCCAAGGAAGTGTACATCCATCCAAGAAAAAAAAAAGACCAGATATCAACATTTATAATTATCCCAAATTGGCATTCTAGACACAAACTTTAAAACACAGTCACAAATAGCCAGGACAATTTGTCTTCAACAGCATCTGGCAACCAAGCTAGAGAAGGCCCCAAGAAATGCAATGTGCCTGAAGCACAAGACAATGACATCAAAATAGATATTGTGAATATGTCCAAGTACCTTAAAGAGGACATGAGTAAATCCATTAATGAAAACACAAACAGAGCAATGAAAGGAAGACAGCAGTTCAAGACATAAAAGCAGAAAAAATAATCACACACACACACACACACACACACACACACACACACACAAAGTGAAGTGAAACTAGAAACAAAATTGTTAGAAAGTCAAAAGCTTCCGAGATATGGAAGAAAGAATCTTAGGCATTGAAGACAAGATAGAAGAAATGGAACTTATAGTCAAAGAAAATGTTAAATCCAAAATCATGCAGGGACAAAATATGCAGAAAATCTGGGATGATATGATAAGAATCAAATCTGCAAACAATAGGAATAGAGGAAGGAGAAGAAACCCAGGTCAAAGTTATAGAAAAAATTTTTGGACAATATCTTAAAAGAAAATCTCCCTAATCTAATAAAAGATATTTTTATCCAAGTACAAGAAACATACATAACACCAAATAGACTGGACCAGAAAAAAAATTCCCCATGACATCATGATCAAAATTTTAATGTAAAGAATAGACAAAATATTAAAAGCTGGAAAAATGCCAAGTAATATATAAAGGCAGACCTATTAAAATCATACTTGACTTTTCAATGGAGATTTAAGAGCTAAAAGAGCCTGGCCAGATGTTCTACAAACTCTAAGAGACCATTGATACCAGCCCAGACTACTACTCAGCAAAACTTTAATTTGCAATAAATGTACAAAGACATTCCACTATAAAACCAAATTTAAGCAATATCTGTCTACAAATCTAACCCTAGAGAAAGCAATAGAAGGTTAATTTCAGTCTGAGGAGATTAACTACATCCAGGAAAAGACAAGAAATAAACTATCGAATAATAGCAAATAAAAACCCGAGGTGGGGTGGGGGGATGGCATAACCACACTACAACAAAGTAGTAAGAATCAGCAAGTACTACTACTTAATAAAATTAAACATTAATGGTCTCAATTCCCCAATAAAAAGACGCAGACTAACAGATTAGATTCAAAACCAGAATTCATGTTTTTGCTGCATCCAAGAAACATACCTGAACATCAAGGGTAGACATCACCTTGGGGTAAAAGAATGGAAAAAGATATTCCAAGCAAATGAGCCCAAGAAGAAAGCATTTTAATATCTGACAAAATAGACTTTAAACCTAATCTGAAGAGATAGGAAAGAACACTATATACCTACCAAAGGAAAATATCCACCAAGAGAACATTGCAACTTTAAACTTCTATACACCAAACACAAGCACACCAACATTCATAAAAGAGACACTAACTACTACAGGTAAATCATATATTTACTCTCACACAGCGATAGTGGGTGACTTCAACACTGGGATCTCTCCAATAGATCAATTATCCAGACAAAAAACAAATAGAGAAATACTGGGGTTATATGATGTCACAAACCAAATGGACCTACCAGATATTAACAGAACACTCATGCAAACACAAAAGAATATATCTTCTTCTCAGAAGTTCATCAAACTTTCTCTAAAATCGTTCACATACTTAGACACAAAGAAAATCTCAAAAAAATGGAAGTATCACACCACATCCTATCAGACCACCACAGAGTAAAGCTGGACATTAACAATAGAAAACTTATGAACTCTTGGAAACAACACAAGTCTCTACTGAATGAAAAATTGGTCAAGTCAGAACTTAAGAGAGAAGTTAAAACCTTTTTAGAATTAGATGCAAGTGAAAACACAATGTACAAAAGGAAAGTGGTTCTAAAAGACAAGTTAATAGCACTAACTGTCTATATATTTTTTAAAATATGTTTGTGGTGATGTACACCTTTAGTTCCAGCACTTGGGAGGCAGAGGCAAGTGGATCACTGTGAGTTTGAGGCCAGCCTGATCTACAAAATGAGTCCAGGACAGCCAAGGCTACAACAGAGAAACCCTCTCTTGAAAAAAAAAAAAGAAAGAAAGAAAGAAAAAAGAAAAGGAAAGGAAAGGAAAGGAAAGAAAGAAAAAAAATGTTTAAACTCAGCACATTTGAAATCTCTCGAACAAAAAGAAGAAATAACACCAAGGAGTAGACAGAAAGAAATAATCAAACTCATAGTTAAAATGGAAAAAAAATACTAAGAGTCAATGAAACGAGATGGTTCTTTGAGAAAAATTGGTAAGACTGACAAATGTTTAGTTTGCCAAATTGACTTTGATGTACTCATGATCATATAGCTCCAAAGGGACTTGGCTGTCCTACCTCTCCATCTCTGCCATCCTCAGCACCACATACCTTCTCTCTTAGGCTCAGGCTGCTTCCGTCCCATGCCTGCTGCTAATCTTGTCAGATGCCCAGCAGTACTGGAATCCCTTGCAGGTGAGGCTTCACCTTCACCTCTCCTGGCCTCTCTTCCAACCATGCTACATGGTGCCAAACTTCTGCTGTTCTCTTAAAAGCCAGTAGTATATGAGAGACTCTCCTATTACCAAGTTCTGCTGCCAACTCTGTGTACCCTTGCCACACCCTACACCGTACTTCTCAGAAATTTTCACCCCCAATGATGCTGGCCACTTATTAATAACAGCCAATTTTCCAGCTCTGCCTATTCTTATTACAAAATATCACACGGATGGTCCCAATAAAGTCTTTGAGATACTCTCAAACTTCCCCCTAGAACTTGACAAGCCAAGCATACTTTGGGTGCATTGCTCTCAGAATTATCTTCTCACAACAGCTTATCATACCTTGGGTACCCAATGGTTTCCCTGGCCCAAAGCTCCAACCCACTCCCAGAATCCTCCCCCTGAGAGAATGTGGCAGATACAACACAAGATGCTACTGTCTCTGGTACCAAGTTGTGTTCTAGTTTGTTTTCTGTTGTTGAGATAAAAACTGACCAAAAATAATAATAAAATGAAAAGTGAGCATAAAGGGTTTATTTCACTTAGAAAGTATAGTTCATCACGAGGGAAGGAAGTCAAGGCAGGTGCCTGGAGGCAAAACAAAAGCTGGGGCCATTGACTTGCTCAGCTGCTTTTATTATGCAGGCCTACCTGCCTAGGAGTTGCACTGCCCAGAGTGGGCAAGGAGAGAACGAGAGAGAGAGAGAGAGAGAGAGAGAGAGAGAGGGGGGGGGAGGGGAGGAGAAGAAGGAGGAGGAAGGGAGGGAAGGAAAGGAAGGGAGGAAGGAAGGAAGGAAGGAAGGAAGGAAGTGAGCCCTATAGAAATGTCCATAGTCCAGTCTTAAGAGGCTATTCCTCAGGTGAGATTCCCTATCCCTACATATGTCAAGGTTTGTGTCAAGTTGTAAAAAACTAGCCAACACAGCATCTGATATGACTAATAGAAATATATGTATACTGTGTTACAGACCTTTGGTTGATGTAGATACACATATAATTTGTTTGAGCCACAGTATTGTCTATGAGCAATGAACCCTTCACACATTTATTATGTTCACTGAAATATTACAACATGTGGACCATGGTCTGTGTCTGAGCCATAGAAATTGCCATAGGAGAGAAAGAGGGAAGAAAAAGAAATAGAAAACTTAAATTGTTAAATAACGTAGAACCTCACATCACCGCAGAGTGTCTCAGATAGTTGAGGGCTAGGGTGTAGTCCAGTTGTGAAAGGACTTGGTCCAGTTATCAGCACTCCAGAAACTGGGCATGGAAGCACATGTCTGTAATCTCAGCAGTGGGAGGGGAGCAGGAGGATCTGAAACTCAAGTCCATCCTTGGCTACATTCAAGCCTAGCCTTGGCTACCTGAGACCAAAGGAAATAAATAAATAGGGAGAGAAAGAGAAGGAGAGGAGGAAAGAGGAAGGGAGACAAATAGAGAGACAGAGAAGAAAGGGAGACCAGAGAGGGATGGGCAGGAGAGAAGGAGTAAGGTACGGTATTTTAGGTAACCTTGAGGAAAAGATTTTTCCAAAGAGCCCAAGAGACACAGACCAAAAATGCAATGTGTTCTGTCCAAGTAGATGCTCTTGGTTGACCGAGATCAGCAGCATATGGCCAAAGTGGTTTTCACTTGCTCCTATGCTTTCAGCCGCTCATTCTCAAAACTTTTCCCTGCACATTACATCCTGTAACCAATCAGTAGTTGAAGGAACTGTGTGCTGAGATCAGGCTGCTGTGCTTGACCTCCAACTAGCTCCGACCTCGCTTTCCAAACTCCAGCAGCTTTCTCTGTTGGCTTTGGACTTTTCCATGGGCTTCTCTGCCCTCGCTATTCAATCCGTAAATGTTAATCCACACCTAATGTTGGGCACTTTCAATGTAAAATGTGTCAATAAGAGCACCCACTCGGGTCTTTTCAATAAGAGTCTTAAAACCTTTTAAAGGCCAACCACGTGCAAACTAACCATTAAGAAAAGGAAGGCTATTAGTTGTGAACTTAAGAATTCAAAGGGGAGTATAAAGCAGGAATTGAAAGACAGAAAGGCAAGTCCAAGGTTGCATGCTGCAGCATTTTTCTTTGTCTTTGTGGTTGTAAGCACTCATTTAAGAGATGAATTCTATAGTGAGTTTCCTACAGGCCCGATTCTCACCGAGCCTTTAAAAAAAAAAAACTATAATCTATGTCAAGGTGAAAAGACTGGTCAGGTCAATTTTTCCAACTTTGGTTCTGACTCCTTTAATCCTGTAACTCTAGAGCATATGTGTAGATTGGCCGGGTTGGATAATATAGAGAATAGGGGGAGAAAATTGAGCTGAAACTTCAGATTTCTGCAACCAGAACTTTACTTTCTGGTGTTTTCTACTGAACCTTTTGTAGAAACCGAACAGTCATCAGTCATTATGCCAGTTCCCCTAAAAGGAGGCATTGTTTATTGAAATGGTATTAGATATCTCTCTCTCTCTCTCTCTCTCTCTCTCTCTCTCTCTCTCTCTCTCTCTCTCTCTCTCTCTCTCTCTTGTTTTAAGTCACTAAACACATTGCCTACCATATCTCTACCTGGATCTCAGGAGCGGTAAAGGCTGTGGAATGTGGCTAATGCACAGAGTATAATATGTTTCTTAATATGACTCACTTTCAGTTACATAGTGGAGTTCAGACAAACTCTGAGAGAAAATCGGATTAAGCCAAGGATGATGAGCTATGAGGACAGTGCTTTCTAGGTAGAAGGATGAACTATTGCTTTCAGTTAAAATAGGCGACACTTTTTTTGTTTTTGTTTTGTTGTTGTTGTTGTTGTTGTTGTTGTTGTTGTTTTGTTTGTTTTGTTTTGTTTTTGGACACAGAGTTTCTCTGTCTCTGTGGTCACTTTGTAGACCAGGCTGGCCTTGAACTCACTGAGATCTGCCTGCCTCTGCCTCCCAGAGTGCTGGGGTTACTGGCATGTGCCAGCCAATTGTGACATCTATCTTATTATGCCCTTGCAGGTTGTTTGCAGACAGGAAATGGCAGAACCAGCCCTCTTTGGACTCATCGTCAAAACTAACACAATACAACTAGCCATCACAGGTCACAAGCATTTACAGACATGTCTGAATGAGACTAGGGGGGAAAATGCACTCCAAAGGCAAAGGCTTTCCCTTCACCAATGTGTAAGGTGATTATTAAACAACTGTAACATCTCACAAGGTGCGCAGTGATACTGATATCATTGCATAACAAGCTACGAATGCCATATCTATACTTAGGATTTTCTGATTCACACAGAGTATCTAAAATAGTACAGCCTGATAGAAGGCAGCATCTGAAAACTGTTGGAACATGCAGCTAACATGAAGATGTTTCTGGTTTATAATTATTCTTGTCCTTATGAACGTTGGGGAAAAGGAATAATCCGGAATCTTTGCTCACTTATCTAATGTGGCAGGTTTCAGCTTATGGAAAGATGTAGCTTCTGGATTCTCCACACTTCATCTGTTCAGTCTCCGTCCCTTAAGCAAGGATAAGCTCACCTGACAGTGGATCCTTCACAGGTTACCCATCACAGGCAGCCTGGCTTTCCCTGCACTTCCCCTGCCCTCCATTTGGAGATATTTTGGTTGTGTTACATGGCAATCCCTCATACCACACACTCACTTCCTATCTCTGCTTCCCAGTCAATCTGTGAAAAATTGTTGAGTCTTTACCACGTGATTGCTTTGGGGGGAGACATGGATAATTTACCTGAGAATAATGGTCATCTATTAGACTCCATGTTCCCCCAAAATAGTGATTTTGCTGTTTCGCTAAACCTCAGCTGAATTTTTCATTAGTTGGATCAGTGCATTCAGGCACCTGTTTGTAATGTCAACTAATATTTTTTCATGAAACGGAACCTTGGGAGATGAAAACAGGAACGTGTATTTAAGAAGATATACCTCCCAGAATGAGGGCTCTGTGTACCTGACTTTTGAAAAGGTCTCCAGGGGTTTCATGGGGACAGGTGGCTTTCACATCCTTCAGCCAAATATCGCATGCTCAGCACAGTGCACAATTCTCACATGTCTCAGATTGAATTGTGCCTAATGCCTTAAAAGACAAACACACAAGTGGAGAGCTTTATATTCTAATATTTTCAAGGTATACACACTCAAATCTCACATTCAAAAGCCAAGCCTCAGCAAGCTGACATGTTTGTTGGAGAATATGGAAGACACAAATAAATATTTTATTCACCAACTATTACAGTGGAAGAAGAAAAGTGATAGAAATTACACAATCTATAAGCAGTAAATACAGGACAATCACCCTATAGAATAACATCTACAAATTGTATATTTCCAAAGAAATATGAGTCGTGTAAAGTTAGGGAACAATTTGCAATTTCTAACACATTTCAAATGGTCTTGGTTACTATGTGTTTAGATTACCTAAAATGAATAATGTATATTACATTCAAAAAAACATTCAACCTAAAATGCCTCTTAACTTTCAGAAGCTTGGTAGTTGCTTTTGAAGACAAAGGTAGATGGGTTCGATATATACTGCATGGAGCTGAAAATGTTATTGCATGGATTTTTGTATACTATCATTGTTTTGGGTTTTTATTGAAAATGGCATCTGTATTAGTTAGGGTTTTATTGCTATAAAGAAACATCATAACCACAGCAACTCTTATAAAGGAAAACATTTAATTGAGGTGCTGGAGAAGGAACTGAGAGTTCTACACCTTGGTCCACAGGCAGGATATTTGTGCACAACATTGGGCACAGCTTGAACATAGGAGCCCACCTGCACAGTAACACACATCTTCAAACAAGACCACACCTACTCAAAAAAGACCACACCTCTTAATGGTGCCACTCCCTATGAGCCTAGTATTCAAACACAGGAGTCTATATAGGGTCCATATCTGTTTAAACTAACACAGCGTCTGATAGAATTCAACCCTACTGCAGTTGAGTTTTCCTAAAATGAGAAGCTATAAAGACATATTGCCTTAAATTTGCTTGCCAGTGCGAAGCAGCGGTGGCTCACGCCGTTAATCCCAGCACTAGGGGAGGCAGAGGCTGGCAGATCTCTGAGTTCAAGGCCAGACAGGTCTACAGAGTGAGTTCCAGGACAGCTGAGGCTACATGGACAAACTCTATCTCAAAACAAAACAAAAAACAAACAAGAAAACAAACCAACAACAAAATAAAACAAAACCAAATTTGCTTAGCAGTTCCTAATGAAGCATTTGGCATATGTAAAGCATTCAACTGACAGCTGTATGAATAACTGGATAATTATAAATTAATAGATCCACCTTAGGTGCAACAGTGAGCATTGTCACAAGAATAAGGTTATGTCAATGCAGTCCAAAATGCATCAAATTTACTTAAGAAGGATTTGAACTTCAATAGCAACAAAAATAACATGGGCCACAATTTTAAAGTAGAATGTTGTTTTGGCCAAAAAAAAAGAAATGGAGTTTTTTTTCACGTGAACTTTGATTGATTTTATAACTCATTAAACACTTCACATTTTTTCTTTTGTCTCACTACACATGAGTCTCATATGGTTTAGGCCTTTTTATTTAGTAATTAAGAATAGCCTAATTGGATTTACACTCTATATAATTGTTTAAAGATTCATATATTTATTACTTTTATGTGTATGTGTGTGTCCTTGCATGAGTGTATGTGTACAGCCACTAGAACTGGAGTTACAGGCAGTTGTGAACAGCTTTGTGGGTGCTGAGAACTGACCCTGGGACTTCTATATGAGCAGTCAGCACTGCTAACCACTCCTAGCCACTGAGCCTTCTCTCAGCCCCCTTCACATGTTCTTACTTGCTCTTCATTTCTAGAGTGGGGATATCAGAATTTTTATTTATTCTGTGGAATAGAAGAATATTTGGAATACCAAAAGTGCATAAAGGATACCCTTCTTATCTGTTAATATGTAATTTTATGTGTATATATCTAATCCTATAATCATACACACACACACACACACACACACACACACACACACACACACACACACACACCAAGACAATTTGGCGAAGCTGCAGAGCTGGCTCAGAGCTTAAGAGTTCATATATTGTTCCAGAGGACCTGAGTTCAGTTCCCAGCACCCACGTCACATGACTCAGAACCACCTGTAACTCCAGCTCCAGGGGATCCAAATGCCTTCTTCTGACCTCTGTAGGAACCTGCATACATGTGCACATACTCACACAAATACTAACAATTAAAAAATAAATTAAATCTTTTATAAAGGCTTTTTTCTGAAATTCTATAAATATACTACTAGCTTTCATCTACTATCACTGCGTAGTATTGCATATTCTTTAATTTCATATAGAATCAGAAAATAAATATGTTTTTGTGCCTATTAACGTATGGCCAAAGAGTTTCATTAATGTTGTTGCATGTAGAATTCAATGTTTTAATTGGTGCATATTCCATTAAATACACCATTATTTGTCTATTCAACTACCTGTTGAATGGCATTTGGTTACTTGCAGTTTTGTGCTATTATGAATGTTTTTATGTATACTTTTGTAGACATAGAGAGTAATTTGCTTGTGTATAACATAAAGTGAAATTGCTTACCTGTGCAAGATTCTGAGCAATTTTTCCGCATGGTTATACAATTTTAGATTCATGTCAGTGATGTATAATCTACTTGTTCATATGCTGGTCAACATTTCATTTTGACAGTCTTTTGTTTTTGCCATGTGGTGGAGATGGCTCCCGTGTAACCAGGCACATGATAAAAGCGAGGCCTCCTTCTTGCTTTGTGGCTCTGTATCCATTGCTTTGTTTACTTCTTACCACAATGCTAATACTTTGTCTCTCCTCTCCTTTCCCTTTGTCTTTTATTATCTTTGTAATTTTTATTATTTAAAAAAATTTCAAATATATAGAAAAGTAGAGTTGAAAACAAGAAATATCTTTATATGCATGGCTTGTAGGTCATAGCACTTTATTTATATTGCATAGATTTTGTTTAAAATAACAAGTATATTATATACAACATAACATTTAACTCTTAAATTATAATACAACTTTTTAAACTATGAATCCCCAATGTTGCCTAACACCTGGTACACAGTCAACTTTCCACGGTTATTAACACATCTTTTCATTTGTTTTGTTCACAGTAAGCCTTAGACAACACACTCACTTTACTGCTATTCAGTGGTACAAGAATTCAAATGTGGGGATAAACAGACAGTTCAGTGAGTGAGAGAGCACCTGCTGTCCTGGCATGAGGACTGAGTTTGAATGACTAGCATCCATGGTGGGCAGGGGGCGGGGGGCATGGGGAGATGAATATGTTTGTGAGTGCCTGCCACCACCTGAGCTTTACAGAGTGTACATGAGAAGATCCTGGGAGCTTGCAGGCCAGCCTAGCTGAAACAGCAAGATTCTTGTTAATTGAGAGACCTTGCCAAGGAAGAAGGCAGAGGGTAATCAAGGAGAAGATCTGATGCCCTCTTCTAGGTTCGGAGGGTCATGCACACACATTCACATTCATGTACCTCAGTCACACTCATGGAATAATTCACATGCAAGCTTTATTATCTTATTACTATCATCATTATTACCAGGTGTCAAAATATTATTTGCACAGGTTTTTCTATTTACAAATCCCTTCTAATGTCTATGTATTGTAGAACACGCATGAGTAAACACTCAATATTTGTTCAATATTTTGTAAAGCTCTATTATTTGTTTAGACACTGGACGATTTCCAGACAGTGAATAGTATGCTGAGCACTTCATCTTTAGGTGACAAAACAAACAAATAAAAACATAAGAGTTTCTCATGCAAACCTACATGGAAACTTTAAGTGGTATTGGATAAAATAAACATCTTTTAAAATTCTCTAAAAGGATTATCATTACCTTCACAGCCTGTTATCTCACATATGATTTCTTTTCTTGGTGAAAACTGATTAACATTTTGTTGCTATTATTAGTAGCAGGTAAAATACCACATGAAAGAAGACTGTGTCTGTTCTGAATAGAAAATCAAATTAACCATATATGACATTCAAGAGTTTTATTGTTGCTCCAATTAAAATTTGAGTTCCTAAAAATATTCATGACACATTTAGAGCAAATATGTGAACTAAAACTCTACTCTTTCTCCCCCCCACCCCCGTCATAGATGAGCTTACGCCATATAACCCAGAGATTCAAATAAGGCACCAGGGTCACCAGTTGACTTGAGGCTACTGACATTGCCCACCTCAACCTAAGCCTACTGACTACCATATATCATTGATCACTTACCTTTGCTTTATTCAGATATGCACAATCTTTACCTAAAAGTTGATGAGATGAAGGACAAAGGGTTCTGCATATTAAACAGGTTTTATCTGAATAGAAGATAAAGGAATCTGATTGTGGGGCCAGGCTGCATGGAAGCAGGAGGTGCCAGACTGGAGCAGGAGTGAGGTTCAGTCATGTCCAATCCTGGAAATTTTGTCTCTAGAGCAAGAGTGGTAGGAGTGAGGACCACTCCGTCCCCTCACCTTTGCCCACACCAGAGGAGGTCATGTGGTCACTGCCAGGTTAAGCTTCTTCTCCTCATAAGGTCATGTGCAGCAAGCACTTGGAATTCCTCTTCACACAAACAAGGCATTCCCAGGACCTTAGCCCTGGCCAACTATCCTCAGAACCTCTACCCACTTTCCAAAGGTTTAAATAGACTTTGTTCCAACTCCCACCCCTAATTAAATGAACTGCTCAATGAAGCAGTTTGTTCTGGTCACGCTCACTCATGGCTTGAGGTCTCCATCACACTCCCCTCACCCTTCCACCTTGCTCTCCCTCTCAGATCATCAGTCTTCATCTCAGGTGCCATGTTGTTAAGGAGGGGAGGGATAGAATGGGAACCATGTCTGAGATTCTTTATGCCTGCGTATGTGGTGTGTGTGTCCGTGTGTCCGTGTGTGTGTGTGTGTGTGTGTGTGTGTGTGTGTGTGTAGGACAGAGATCAACCTCAAATGTTTCCCTCAAATGTTTTTCCATCCTATTTTTTGAAACAGGATATCTTCAGTGAATCTGAAGCTCACAAACTCAACTAGACAGTGTGGCAAGCAAGCTCCAAGAATCTTCCTGTCTCTGCCTTCCCAGTAATGGAATTATAGTCACATTTGGCTTTTACATTGGTAACAGAGAATCTGCACTGTGGTCCTTAAGGTTTGAGCAGCCAGCATCTTACTGACTATACCATCATTCCAAGCCCCTCTTAATGCTTTTGACTGCTCCTGACACACATTGGTCAGCCACCTCCAGACACACAGCCACTGTTTATAGGCTTAGACTGTTCACAAACCTAATTTATTTTGGGTTCTCAAACACCTTTACCTCCCTTCCCACTCGCAACCCTTGGGAAGAGGGAAATAAGGTTAGAAGGAGGAAAACAGGGCACAAAGACCTCTTTACTTCTGCCTGTGAAGTATCATGGGGTTCTTTTTAAGGTAATGCCAATCTCAGCTGGTCTCCACTAGCCTCCTCCAACCACTGTCTTCTCCTTTTATGTTTTCTTATTTATACCCCTCAGAGTCCTCAGAATTCAACTGATTGCACTTGCCAAAGACCATGCCCCACATGAGACAATTATCAGATATGGACAAACTAAAATCCCACACGGAATTAAAACAAAAATATATTTACATAACTGAGTTTACAAAGAACCCCAGATTTCCCTTACAATTGTTGGTTTCCTCCATGTCTGTTCTATTTCCTAGAGACTGCTCCTGCAGAAAGAGGAGAGGTGACCTTTGTTAAACAAAGCAATCACTAGCTGAATTCTTAGGCAAGTTGGCTTTCCTTAGCCATTGTGTGCATGACAAAAATACAAGGAGCCATTTTATGAGGTAAAAGGCAGAAGGGGAGTCTTCTGAATTCACCAGTCAAGAGAGAGAGGGGAAAGAAGACAGGAGGGAAAAATAAGACAACAGCTCAAGACCCTGCAGACCAACCCTCCCTTGGATGGTCTGTTCATGTCCCTTGCAAGTGTGTCTTCACTTGGTTAAATCTGCTTGTTGTTATTTTCTTTGTGTCTTGTTGAACTCTTTTTGCTGAGGGTTCAAGAACCAAGGAAGCCCAGAGAAAATCAGGATACTATGGTTGGGAGTGCCTAAAGGTAGCAAAGTTCTTCTCTACTCACAGACCTCCTAGGGCTAAGAACCCCACTCTCTTTTCCATACACCCTTCCCTTCTCTTCCTGGAAACATCATCACCACTCCCAGAGGAAGGATATCCTTTAGGCACACAGGGTAAAGTGGAACAATCCTAGCTACCTGTGAGTATAGCACATGTGGCTCACCACTGTATGAGTCTCTTGGTCAAGACAGACAAGAGTTTTGTTTTGTTTTATCTTCTGACCTGTCTGTCATCCAGGCTACTGTTTATCTTTCCTGTTTCTACCCTCCTGCTCAGTCAGTGTCAACCAATCTCTGGTTCCTGATGGATGTGCACGTTCTCCTCCAAAGTGCTACTTCACTAGGATTTCACATAACACGGGTTTAAATTTTTTTCATGCCCTTCTGAGCTACGAGTTAGAACCATTTTCTGCCTTCCAAAGCATCCTTGGGAATGACACATGGGTCTAGAGAAGCCTGCCTCCTCATTGTTTGTCCCATCAGCATAGGTTCCTGTTCCTACTCTGAAGCCACAGATATCTGTGTCCTTTGTCTAAAAGGTGGACACAGAGTTCTAAGAAGGTAAAGTCAATCAAGGTAAAGTCAATCAAGATAAAGTCAATCAAGATGACATCACAATTCTGAATACCTATGCTCCCAAAACGAGGGTACCCACATTTGGAAAAGAACTATAAACAAAACTTAAACCACACACCAATCCCCACACAAAATAGTGGAAGACTTTAACACCTCACTTTCACTGAAGAACAGGTCATTGAAACAGAAACTAAGCTGAGAAATAACATCATTAACCAACATCATGAATCAAATGGATCTAACAGATATCTACAGAACTTTTCACCCAAACACAAAGGATTATACCTTCTTCTCAGCACCCCATGGAATCTTCTCCAACATTGAGCACATAGTAGGTCACAAAGCAAGCCTCAACAGATATAAGAAGATTGAAATAATACCTTGTATCCTATCAGATCACCATGATCTTAGGCTGCAATTCAACAACAACAGAAATAACAAAAAGCGTACACACACATGGAAACTAAATAGCTCTCTTCTTAGTGACATCTGGGTCAGGGAAGAAATAAAGAAGTTGAGGACTTCCTGAAATTCAATGTAAATAAAAGAACAATATACCCAAATCTGTGGGACACATTGAAAGCAGTGCTAAGAGGATAATTCACAGCACTAAGTGCCTTTATAAAAGAAATTGGAAACATCCCACATAAGCAACTTAATGACACAGCTAGAAGCCTAGGAAAAAAAGAAGGAGAAACACCCAAGAGGAGTAGACATCTGGAAATAATCAAACTCAAGGCTGAAATCAATAAATTAGAAACAAAGAGAACAATTCAAAGAATCAACAAAACCAGGAGCAGGTTCTTTGAGAAAATCAACAAGAGAGACAAACTGTGAGCCAAACTAACTAAAAGGCAGAGAAACACTATCCAAATAAACAAAATCAGAAATGAAAAGGGAGACATAACAACAGACACTGAAGAAATACAAAGAATCATAAGATCCTACTTTGAAGGCATATATGCCACAAAATTTGAAAATCTAAGGGAAATGGATGATTTTCTTGATCAATTCCACTTGCCAAAATTGAGTTAAGAACAGATAAACAAACTAAATAGTCCCATTTCCCCTCCAGAAATAGAAGTAAGCACTGATAGTCTCCCAACCAAAAAAATGCCCAGGGCCAGATGGATTCAGTGCAGAATTCTACCAGCCCTTCAAAGAAGAACTAATAATGATAATCTTCAAGCTACTCCAAAAAATAGAAATGGATGGAACATTACCAAATTCATTCTATGAGGCCACAGTCACTTTGATACCTAAACCTCACAAAGCCCCAACAAAGAAAGAGAATTTCAGACCAATTTCTCCTATGAATATTGATGCAAAAATACTCAATAAAATACTCACAAAACAAATACAAGAAACACATCAAAGATATCATTCACCACAACCAGGTAGGCTTCATTCCAGGCATGCAGGGATAGCTTAATATACAGAAATCCATCAATGTAATCCATCATATAGACAAACTGAAAGAAAAAAAACCACATGATCATCTCCTTAGATGCAGAAAAAGCATTTGAAAAATCCAACACTCATTCATGTTTAAAGTCTTGGAGAGATCAGGGATACAAGGCACATACCTCAATATAATAAAGGCTATATACAACAAGCCAAGAGCCAAAATCAAATTAGATGGAGAGATAATAAAGGAAAGTACTCTAAAATTGGGGACCAGACAAGGCTGTCCACTCTCTCCATATCTCTTCAATATAGTACTTGAAGTTCTAGCCAGAGCAATAATACAAAAAGAAGGGAATCCAAATAGGAAAGGAGGAAGTCAAATTATCCTTCTTGCAGATGATATGATAGAGTATATAAGTGACCACCAAAATTCCACCAGAGAACTTCTACAGCTGATAAACACCTTTAGCAGAATGACTGGATACAAAATTAACTCAAAAAACTAAGTAGCCTTCCTATGTACAAAGGAGATCTGTGCAGAGGAAGAAATTAGGGAAACTATACCCTTCACAATAGCCACAAGCAATATAAAATATCTAGGAGTAACTCTAACCAAGCAAGTGAAGGTCTTATTTGAAAAAAAAACTTCAAATCTCTAAAGAAAGAGATTGAAGATGACATAAGAAGATGGAATGATCTTCCCTGTTTGTGGATCAGGAGAATTAACATAGTAAAAATGGCCATCTTACCAAAAGCAATTTACAAATTCAATGCAATCCCTACCAAAATACTTACACAATTTTTAAAGACATTAAAAAACCAATTCTCAACTTCATATGGAAAAACAAAAAACTCAGAATAGCTAAAACAATCCTATACAGTAAAAGATTCTCTGGAGGAATCTCCATTCCTGGTCTCAAGCTGTACTATAGAGCAACAGTAATTAAAACAGCATGATACTGGCACAGCAATGGGCTGGTTGATGAATGGAATCAAATTGAAGACCCAGAAATGAATCCACACACATATTGTCACTCTATTTTTGACAAAGAAGGCAAATCTATTCAATGGAAAAACTATAGCATCTCCAACAAATGGTGCTGGTCTAATTGGGTGTCTATGTATAGAAAAATGCAATTAGACCCATATTTGTCACCATGCACAAAGCTCAAATCCAGGTGGATTAAAGATCTCAACGTGGGCTGGAGAGATGGCTCAGAGGTTAAGAGCACTGACTGCTCTTCCAAAGGTCCTGAGTTCAATTCCCAGCAACCACATGGTGGCTCACGACTATCTACAATAAGATCTGGTGCCCTCTTCTGGAGTGCAGTTGTATATGCAGGCAAAACACCGTATACATAATAAATAAATACACTTTTAAAAAAAAGACCTCAATGTAAAACCAGAGACACTAAATCGATTAAAATAAAAAGTGGGGAAGAACCTGGAGCACATTGGCACAGGAGACAACTTCCTGAACAGAATACCAACAGGCCAGGCCTTAAGGTCAACAATTAATAATGGGACCTCATGAGGCTGAGAAGCTTCTGTAAGGCAGGAGACACTGTCACCAGAACAAAGAAACAGCCTACAGACTAGGAAAAGATCTTCACCAACCCTACATCTGACAAAGATCTAATATCCAAAATATATAAAGAAATTAAACATCACCAAACCAAATAACCCAATTAAGAAATGGGGCTCAGAACTAAATAGAGAATTCTCAACAGAGGAATATCAAATGGCTGAGAAACACTTAAATGCTCAACATCTTTAGTCATCAGAGAAATGCAAATAAAACAACTCTGAGATTCCATCTTAACACCCATCAGAATGGCGAAAATCAAAAACTCAAGTGACACCACATGTTGGCGAGGATGTAGAGAAAGAGGAACACTCCTTCATTGTTGATGGGAATGCAAACTTGTACAGCCGCTTTGGAAATCTATCTGGCGTTATCTCAGAAAACTGAGAATAGGATTTTCTCAAAACCCAGCTATTCTATTCCTTGGATTTTACCCAGAAGATGAAGTAGAGGGCATGGGATGTATACAGTACTTGATGATTGGGGATAAACAAGTTGCCCCAATACATAATCTGTCATCTACTGTTGTCAAGGGAACATATGGCTCACGGTGGGAACTGTCAAGACCTCCAGAGGACAGGCATGTCCCTCTAGGAGAAAAGCCAGAGACCTTGTCTTCTAGTATTATTTCCAAATAGGAAACCAACTCCCTATACTAACCTTTATAATGTGTTCCATAAATCCAAGACCAGTTTGTGTTCATATACATTAAAGAAACCTTACTTATTTTTCTTTAGAAATCCTGCTTGCCCTTGGTACCATTAGGGGATGTGGAGGTGTGGCCATCTAGTGGCAGCCTTAACTATAGCACTATTCTCCTGTTTGAGTTCTTCTGTACATGGGAGATAAGATGGTCTGAGATCTCTAAGCAGAAATGTTCTTCTTCCTTAGAGACCACAAAGATTTTTGTGGTACATGAAAATTAGACTCTTCTACCTTATCTTTTATGCCATCTACTCCCATGGGCTCTGCCACAAGTCTCAAGGATTCTCCTCAGGCAATCTCTCCTCAATTTGAGTTTCCACAGAGAGCAGGACCCTGTCACTCCTTCTACTTCCTCAGGAGCTTCCATCTTTAGTTTATTACTATTGATTCTTCTCAATTCAGAGACAACACATTTCTTTCAGGTCTAAAGAAAAAAGAGATGGAAAGAAGAGTTCCAACCCTGACTATTTGTTGCATTATATAGCCAATCCGCTGAACCTGCATGTCACTTGTATAGCTTTCACTGGACATTTGTCACATGTGATGGTGGTAAGAATGTTGCAATGAGAATGCCCATGTAAGATGTGATTTCTTGAAGTCCTGTTAGTTCTAGACCAGAACTAAGAGATAAGATCTTGTTGCTAAGATGACACATGACATAGAGAAACCAAGCTGGGAAATGGGCATTAGAAGGTATTATTCAGACTGTTGAAGGATGGTTGTAATCATCAGTATTATTCAGCTGTGGACCTTGCATGCTACACTGTTGACCCTACCAGGAAAGAGGAGCAGAAACTCATAACTCATAATTTAAATGCAGAGAATAACTCACTAAGCCATAAGTAGGATATATATATATATATATTTCCTTCTCTAAGGCTCCCACAAAAACACTGTGAAGAAGTGACAAAAAGAATGTAAGAAGCCGAGAAAGGGGGCATGACATGGCTCTCATAATCTTGGCTTGACCCTAGATAATAGGGTGCCATGGTCAGCTAATCCCTAGTGTCTCTTCACTCAATAGAAACATTTTCTTCAGTGATGTAATTTCTAGGAAGGTACCCACTGTCATGTCAATAAATCTTGGTCACATTCCTACACATTCCTATCACAACTTTAATGAAATTCATTATATATCTTCTCTCTCTCTCTCTCTCTCTCTCTCTCTCTCTCTCTCTCTCACACACACACACACACACACACACACACACACACACACACACACAGAGCATGAAATTAGAAGAGAGGCTCATAAAGAAAAGGAATGAGATTAAATTTATGAGACTGAAAGTGGAAGTGGACAAGAGAGGAAAATGGGCGTAAAAATGACCGAAATACATTAAGCATATGTGCAAAAATGAGATAATAAAACCCATTATTGTATATAATCATGAATAAATATATGTTACATATTCCACTTAGTGAATATATTCCACTAAGAAGTATTTTAATATATTTTCATTGAAATAGAATTATATAACTTTTGAGTACTGGTCAAATGCAAGAAGCGCTATGTTTTTAAAATGCTTTCTAACAAATGATGAGACATTTTGATAACATAAGGAAACATGTCCACTGACAGAATCTTCCCAAGTGTATGTCAGGGTAGGTCAAAATTTCTTACCTTAGGGGTTTTCAATTCTTCAGAGAACAACATAAACACAATGTAGGAAGTATCATTGTCCAAAAGACATTCTGTATTGCTATTTTCCACCTTTGGTCTCAACATAGATATTGATATGGCATTACCAGATATTAGCAAATCCAGGACCTCTTTATTCATGAGATACAATTTGGAAAAGTGACCTTTAGTTCATTGGACCCCCAGGACAGTCCTTATCACAATGACCCATCCTTTTACAGTGAAGACAAAAGATTCAACTTAACCATACCAGGAAGATCTGCCGAGAAACAGTTCATCCTACAAATGGCTTCAAAAACAATACTTGAACAATGGCAAATTCAATGGGCATGCCAACCATGGAAGGAGTAACAATATGAAGCATCACCCCTGGCGGGGGAACTATAGGCAACTAATGACTTCTGGGAGGATAACTAGGATGAGCCACCTTCTAGGTTGTCCAATGAAGAGTTGTCAGTCCAGAAACAATAGATACACAATTATTCATACATTTGTACATATACATACATACATACATACATACATACATACATACATACATAGCAGTAATAGTAACCAACAAGGTATATGGATATATCCATTCTGCCTGGGTATGGAATTAGGTACAGGTAGGTGACTGGAATAATAGCTTCCTTCATTCTACATTATTCTATGAGAAGCATTTGATGGCGGAGTATTCAGTGCAGGAGGAAAATAGGGTTACAGAGTAGAGTAGAGTTTATGTTATCAGTGCCCTGTTGATAAACTCATTTCTTGTTCCAGCAAATTCAAGACTATTCTTCATTTTCTCTTCTATCGGATACAGGGTACCTGCTCTTACCTTAAAGTCTCTGATCTATTTGGAGATGAACTTTTTACAGAATGGTAAGTACGGGTCTATTTGTATTCTTCTACATGCATCCATTCAGTGTGATCAGCACCATTTGTTGAAGATACTGTCTTTTTTTTTTCCAGTACAAATTTTGGCTTATTTATCCAAATTAAGATGTCTGTAGGTGTATGGACTTATACGTAGGTCTTCAGTTCAATTTCACAGATCGGTGTGTCCATTTTTATGCAAATACATGCTGCTTTTATTACTATAGCTCTGTAGTACAACTTGACACTAGGGAGGGGGGTACCTACAGAAGCTCCTGTATCATTCCGGGTTGTTTTAGCTATCCTGGGTTTTCTGTGTTCCCATATAAAGTTGAAAATTGTACTTTCAAGATCTGTAAAAAATTGTGCTGGAAAGTTGATGTGGATTGTATTGAATCTGTGGATTGCTCTTGGTAGAATAGCTAGCTTTGCTATAATAATCCTACCAATCTGTAGCACAGGATATCTTTTCATCTTCTATTATCTTCATTTAAAAAAAAAAAAAAGAAATAATTTCTAAAAAGCCAATGGAAAAGAACTATAGTCTAAATAACCCAGTGCCAGAAGGCTCTTTACTTTGAAAAAATCATTACTACTAGTTTTGCTTTGTGATAAGATGGCTCCAATACGCCCTCCTAGATGATTCTATGAAGGCATACTGTGGTGGTTTAAATAAGAATGGTCCCTATAGGCTCATAGGTCTGGATGACTGGTCACCAAGGAGTGGCACTATTTGAAAGGATTAGGAGGTGTGGCCTTGTTGAAGGAAGTGTATCACTGAGGTCTTAAAAGCCAAGCCCAGAGTCTATCTACTAGTCAGTAGATCAGGATGTAACTCTCAACTATTTCTCTGGCACCATTTCTGCCTGTGTGTCACCACACTTTCCACCATGAGGATAATGGAGTAAACCTCTGAAAGAGTAAGCAAGCTCTCAATTAAATTATTTGTTTTCTAAGAGTTGTCTTGGTCATGGTGTCTCTTCACACCATTAGAACCCTCACTAAGACACATACTTAATGATCTTATCACTGAAGTTGAAACCCATAATCAATCAGGTTAGTCACATTGATGGAGCATTGCCAGTAGCCCTTGGAAACCTATGAGATTAAAGTTCAGGTCAAATCTTGGCCCAGGAACTCAAGTCCTTATCAAATTATAGGAGAAAGATAATACTTCTTTAGTACCTCTCTTTTAGAAAGGAGCCTACCCTGTTAACCTATTTCTACAGCGTTTGAAGTACCAGGAATGTCAATCTAGATCCATTATTCTAGAGTAAAACCCTGATCCTCTGAATAAGATCTGGTTGCTAGGCAATCATTTCCCAGACTGATCTTTTAAGCCTGTTGAAGAGCTTAGATGCCTCTCTAAAAACAAAACAAAGCAAACAAAAAGACTTTAAATAAATAGTTGCCTGCAAACCCTAGGTGTTCTCAACCCTTCCCACAATGTTAGTTGGCAATGCTGTGTGCAATCCTCCTTCCCGTGGGCTTCTTGCTTTTCCCAGTTCTACTCTATGTCATGTAGACATCTTCCTAAGATAGTATCTGGGCATCTCATCTCTGTCATTTCTGTTCTTTTCTTTTCTTTTGCTTTCCCACAATAAACTGTAACATTCCAATTTTTGGTTGTTATCTTTACCATGCCATCATACAGTGTACAAAACTTATTTTCCTATTTTTTAAATTATAGCTAGATCATGACATACTTCTCCTTCTTTTGAGTGTGTTTGGATTATGGAAAACCTAGAAAAGCATTTAACTTTGTTTCTTGAGTTTTGTCAATTCACACAGTCGCTTTACTGCTTTATTAACAAGGTATTGAGTAGTTGTCATGAGGGTGAGAATAAGAGCTAATTAAAAGAGACCATCTGGCACAGAGGTTTATAAGAACTTAACCTAAAGGCAGCTCTACCATACACAGGAGGAGGCATGGCAGCCTATAGCCACTTGAGAGTGCAAGCTATCTGACACCCAGAACCTCCAGAACAGACTCAAAGCTCCCCATGGCACAGTGTGACTGGATCATGGATCGTAAGCTTTTCAGAAAGCCCAATCCCAGTCTCAGAGGGCCTTTATATTCTTCAGTTTCTCTTGATTACTCGTGTAAATACAGATGAAGTCAGTTGACGGATACATTCTTGCACACTTCCAGAATCTGTGTAACTAGGTTAACGATTTCCCAAATGCACCATGCCTTAGCAGAACCTTCATCCTAAGTGTGCTACTCATTCCCAAGAAGCCATATTTTACCACCAAAAATTGTGTATATGGGTCCCATTCCAGATAGGAATGCTCATATGTACCTTTAATCCCAGAGCTCGATCTAAGCCAAGATCATCTTGAGTTTGAGGACAACCTGGACTATGCAGCAAAATCCCTTTACAAAACAGAAACAAACAAACAAAAAACTTTTATGTGGAACTTAAAATATTAACTGTAAGAATTATATGCACTTACACATTTTAAGAATTCCAAGATATTAAGTCTTTAAAATAACTAACTCTTCCTTGCAATGTGGCTTTTTTTCCCCTTTAGATGCTAATCTAGTAAACCTTGAATTTTTCTTTTTAGGGTTCCTAATTAGTTATGTATATGTTACATTAAGGGGGAGAGCAAACTTTAATTTCTGCCAGAATTTTTTTTTTAAAGATGAGCAGTAGGTTCTGACTCCTTTCCAGTACATAAGGAACTAGAGGTAAGAAAGGTATCCAGCAGCAAAGTGGTGGGAGAAACGCCATGAAACACCCCCCCCCGAAGCTGCATAGAGTGGAGTGGACTACAAAGAGTGAGAAGGACACAACACTTGGCTTGATGTAGCTTGGTGGATCCATCCATACTACAGAAATACCTTTTTGGCTTTCCTCTTCTTCCTCCTCACAAACAGTTTGAAAGCATTGCCAAAGCAATACCGAGAATGAGGACATGTTGGTTAAAGTGTCCATGAGAATGATAACAGAAATCAAGTGGAAACTGAACCTGGGCGAAGTATTATTTTTAATTTTAGTATTTATCAGTTTTCCATCACAGTAACACATAACTGAGATCATTAATCTGTAAGAAGGAAACATTATTTTGGTTGAGATTCAGAGGTTTTCCAGGCCTTAGTTCCTGGCCCCATTTGCCTCTGGTTTTGAGGCAAAGAGAATATGATGAGGGGAAAACTGCTCAGTCCCTGGAGGCTGGGAAACAGAGAGAAGGAGAAAGGGAGAAGACAGTGCGTGGTCTCATTACCCTCCTCAAGGAGGCAGTCCCAATGGTCTAACTCACTCTGGGCTCCAAGCCCTCAAGGCTTCCCTTCCTCCCCAAAGCACCACAGAACAACAACCAGTTTCCCACATGGACATCTGGGAAGCTGTAGAGTTGGAAACATCAATTAAAACATCTGGAGTTGATTCCCTTGGTACTTCTCTTCTATATCCCATCTGTAAACCTCTGACACATTTAGATTACAAACTTGAATGAAAGCCTCTTCCTAATGTAATTTCCTCCACTGAAAGGGATTCTCCTAAAGAGATGGTAGTAGAGCTATAAATGGGAAAGACCTTTTTATCGAATATTGTAAGAAAACCAGGTGTTAATCTTCTGCCTAAGAGTTCTTGGCAAAGAACAGAAGGGTCTGGCTTTTGCCCTTCCTATACATTAGGAAAGAGAGTATTAAAGACAGCTGATGTCTTGTTTTATTTATAGATATAACTACCTACAGTAAAACTTTGGTCCCAAATTTCATCCAGAAACAAATTGTAAAAATAATACAATGTCTTGTTTAGCTCACTTCCATGACAACAGGATATCTTAAGTAATTACCAATTGTAAGACCTGGTCATGAAATCAGCTGGTTTAAACTTGACACCATTAATTAAAACAACAGCTGTAATTGATTCTCTTGGCAATAACTCTTGTGTGTCCAACCTGTAAACTTCTAAAATTCCACTTCTAAAATCTCAAAGCATACACGCATCCAAAGATAGCATTGAACTAAGTACAATGATCACAAAGAATGGCCAGTTGAACAACAGGCCAAACAAAATGGTAGCACAGGGGGACCATGTGGACTAACTTTCCCCAGAAGCAGAATTTTGGAGACCAATTATTTATGCAAGTGATTGCTAAAGAAAAAATAAAAATACAAGGGCACGGTGTCAGGCCATGCACTGCCAGTAGCAGCTTCAGTTGGATCCTCTAAAAGAAGTCTATAGGCAATCCTCATGACGCTAACTCAAGTCAAGACAACAGGCACTCTGCTTGCTAGTGCGAAATAGAAACAAACGGGTAATTTGCAGGCACTCTTGTCTCTTTTTACTTTATTTTACCTTATTTTCTTATGTGTGTGTGTTCTGCCTGCATATGTAGCTGTCTACCATGTGTACACAGTGCTCACAGAGGCCAGAAGAGAGCATTGGATACCTTGGGACAGTGTTACTGATAGTTGTTATTTTGTGGAAGCTGAACATTCAGCTGATGTCCCCTGGAAGGGCAGCCAGTGCTCTTAAACACAGAGCTATCTCTCCAGGCTCCTCTGTCGACTCTTGATACATAAAGCACAACAGAACCCAACATCAGGATTCTAGAAAGTAATGAAGAGTACTAGCTGGCTAGCTGCTCTGGTCCACTCTCAAAACTAAAACCATGCCAGCTGATAAAGAGAGAATATTTTTAAAGACCCAACCTGATTTTCAGATCAAGCAATAAGAGAGATTCTTATACTTAGAAATTACAAGTTAAAGTGGCACACCCATCAAAAACAAACTTATTAGAAGATGGTAGGTATTATCTACACCCTCAAGGGGGCTAAAGATGACTCTATGAATGGAATGGATGAATACATTATCAATATTTAAAAAATTCTAACTGAAAGAGTATCAGTTAAAAGGCATAATGGTTAAAATATAATATATAGGAAAAAGCTAGGATGAATAAAACTGAAAGAGGTAGAAAATTAACCTGAAGACCATTCCCAAAAATGAAAGAATAAAATAAAAATTTACAAATAGAGAAAATACAGTAAAAAGTTAAAACTCACAGATTGTTAAAATAAACATAGCATAATGCAATTGCTATAAGTTACAGTGGGGAGGGAGTATAAGAGGTCATGAATATTAAGTACATAATGGAGATAACTATGAGAGATTTGAAGAAAGATAATAAAAAGACACAGAACTTTAAACAGAAGAGCCTCAGGCCTAGACTCCAAATGAAATGCAGTCTTGTGAGAAGAAAGCCCCAGCACAGACCAGACCATCTTCAAAGGAAAAAGAATCAGAGGGAACGGGCCTTCTTCACAGCCACACTGCATATCAGAAGACAACCGGGTGATATTTTTACAATATCAAAAGCATACAGCTTGGAACTTAGAATTATTTATCCTTTTTACAGTGACATCACAGTGTCAGGCCATAATATATATATAAAAAAATCATAGTCAGGTTCTTAAGGCTCTGAAGTTACACTTTATAGAAAGCTACCTAGAAGGCACTTTGGAAAAAAAGCACTGAAGAAAAACATACTGGAGATGTACAATGGATGAAAAGTAAGAATTTGGGTATCATATATTCACAAAACAATGACAATTCTCCACTAAAAAAAAAAAAGTATGTATTTGTAGCATCGTGGGTTAACAGGCATAATATAAAGCCAGGAGCATTTTTTGGAGAAGATTAAAGAGAAGTAGAGAACATGTTCATATTCATTCTTATTTAGTCTAAAGAAATTTATAGATACTGATTTTTTTGCATAGGGAGGAAAAAACAACAAATAGTAAAACAAAATAGAAAATGAAAAATGCACAGTTAAAACACAATAACATAATTATTGTTAGCTTGAAGTGGTTATGGTTAAAGTACAGAAGCACCGACTGGGATCTGGAGATATGAGAGAGCTAGCTCCGCTAAGAGCTCTTGAAGGGAGCCTCGCTTTGGTTCCCAACACTCACCGGGCAGATCACAACCATCTGCAACTCCAGTTCCAGGGGATCTGATACCTTCTTCTGGCCTCTGCGAGCAATAGGCACACATGCGGTACACATACATGCAAGCAAGCAAAACACCCATATACATAAAAAAATGAATAATTTAAAGGCACAGACTGTCAAACTATCTTAAAATCATCTTTTACACCAAATATAAGTCTAAACTGTGGATATACAAAGGTTGGAAGTTAAAAAATGAAAAAGACATATTTTTAAAAAATGATCAGATGCTGCATTGCTGATATGAAACACCTTTACAACCCAAAGGCAATTTAAAGCTATGTAATATCCTGGGAGCCAAAGGAGACAGTTCCTGCTGAAAATAGTAACTTAGTTTAGAATTGCTCTTTCAAAGTCTGTAAAGAATTGTGTTGGCACCTGGTGAGGTGGGGCACACCTAGAATCCCAGAACTCGGGGAGGCAGAGGCAGGCACATCTCTGTGAGCTCAGTGTCAGCCTGGTCTACAAAGTGAGTGCCGGATAGCCAAGGCTACACAGAGAAACCCTGTCTCAGGGGGGGAAAAAAAAGAATTGTGTTGTTATTTTGATGGGAATTGCATTTAATCTGTGGATTGCTTTTGGTAAAATGGCCTTTTTTATTTTTTATTTTTATTATTTTTTTTTTACTATGTTCATCTTATCAATCCATGAGCATGGGAGATTTTCCATCTTCTGATATCTTCTTCTTCAATTTATTTCTTCAGATACTTTAAGTTCTTGTCTTACAGGTCTTTGACTTGCTTGGTTAGAGTTATTTGTGGCTATTGTGAAGGGTGTTGTCTCCCTAATTTCTTTCTCAATCCGTTGAATGTTTGTATACATGAGGGCTACTGATTTGTTCAGTTAACTTGGCATCTAGCCACTTTGCTAAGGTGTTCATCAGCTGCATGATTTCTTTGGTAGAATTTTATGGTCACATATGTATACTATCATATCATCTGCAAATAGTGATACTTTGACATCTTCCTTTGCAATTTATATTCCCTTGATCTCCTTTAGTTTTAGCTTTATTTTAATTTATTATGATTTTTCATACTACACCCCAATCGTTATGCCCTTACTTGTATCTTCCAGTTCCCACCCTCCCTCCCTCTTTCACTCTATTCCCCTCCCCTAGACCTCTGACAGAAGGGGACCTCCTCCCCCACCTTACGACCACAGCCTATCAGATCTCATCCAGATAGCCTGCTTCCCCTTCCTCTGTCGTTGTCTTATTGCTCTAGCTAGAACTTTCAGTACTATTTTGAAGAGATACAGAGAAATTGGTCAGCCTTATCTTGTCCCTTATTTCAATGGAAATTGCTTTAAGTTTCCCTCCATTTAATTTGATGTTGGCTATAGGCTTGCTGTATCTTGCCTTTATTGTGTTTAGGTATGTCCCTTGTATCCCTGATCTCTCCAAGACTTTTGTTTTGTTTTTTTACTTTCAACTTTTATTTTTATACGGTGGGTTATGTTGGTGCATTTTTGTATACTGAACTACCCCTGCATGCCTGGGGTAGAGCCTACTTGATCATGGTGGATGATATTTTTGATATGCTCTTGGAGTTGGTTTACAAGTATTTAATTGAGTATTACTGCATCAATGTTTATAAGGGAGATTGGTCTGAAATTCTTTCTTTGTTGGATTTTTGTGTCGTGTAGGTATCAGGGTGACTATAGCCTCATAGAATGAGTCGGAAGCAACTGAATAGAGGAAACAGGGTAGGGGAGGAAGTGCTGAGAAAAATGAGGGTGAAGATCAGACCTAGGCAGAGTGAACGTGGGGGGGGCAGAGGGATTGTAGAGAGAAGAGAGATGATGGGTGGAGGCATCTCTGTGACAAGCTGGAGACCCAAAACAGGGTAAGGTCCTGGGAGGATACAGGGGGTGACTCTAGCTGAGACCCCTAGTACCTGGGGTCATGGACACGGCAGAGGGCACCCTCTAAGTAGAAAGGACTCCTAGTGGAAGGAGGGGGACACCAACCCACTTACAAAAACGTTGACCCAAAATTTACCCTGTCTACAAGATGTGCAGGGAAAAGAGATTGAGGGACTATCCAACTAATGCCTGGCCCAACTTCAGACCCACCTCACGGGAGAGAGCCAACCCATGACACTAGTAACCATACTCTGCTATGCTTGCAGATGGGAGCCTAACATAGCTGTCCTCTAAGAGGCTCCACCCAGCAGTGGGTCAAAACAGATGTTGAGACTCACAGCTCCTCAGTGAGAGTTATTTCATCATTAAGATTTTGGGTAGCACATTAGTGGTTTTAAGGAGAGAGGATTATTATTCACAAGTTGCCGAGGGGTGTGATGCAAGAAATCTAATAGGTAAGAAATGACCAGGAGCAGAGTTGATTCCCTCTGTTCTGTCTTTATAGAGAATTTTCTAGATGTGCTGTCCACTGTGTGGGTCACATCGTAAGAGTGGTGGTTTTGCAGACTGATGATACAAAGATGTCACAATGATGAAGCAAAAGATAATTTGAGGTCATCTTGGTTAGCAAAGTTAACCCAAGTTGGTTTTCTGTGGTCTGTCATAGAATAAGCTTCTCCTTGCGTTACAGTTTGCATCTTTTCTCCTCTGCCTATCAGGCACATGTCAGTACTGTTTGCCATTTAAGCTCATGTTTTATCAGATTTTTTTAAAACAATGATTCTAGGTTTTCTGAGCCTGTATTTCCCAAATTATACCTTCTAATATTACTGTAGCCAGCAGCATAATACTTTGTCTTAGTTCCAAATATTTGTATGAAATAAGACAAAAAATACGAACGTATGTTCATACATATCTAGGTATATGCATATTCAGTTTGGGTCAAAAAATAGGGAAAATAAAGTTTTTAACTTGTGTCTACTTGTTACAGCATAGAGAAAAGATGAAACAAAAGCCAAGAAATACTCGTTTGTTGATTTTGTTTTTGAGACAGGCTTTCTCTTTGTAGCCTTAGCTGTCCTGCTTTATAGACCACACTGGCCTTGAACTCATGAAGATAAAACTGCCTCTGCCTCTTGAGTGCTGGGATTAAAGGCGAGCATCACCACATCCAGCTATTGATTTCTATATGAGCTTCAGGAGAACTTTTACTCTTCTCCTGGGGTAGGACTCACTCCTTGAGTGGACCATTTTCACTTCTGATATGGTGCTTTTTGTAGCTGTCTTAATTCCTAAGGTCAACATAACACGAAGTCTGAGATGTGGAGATTCACAGACAAACATTGGGTGAAGCACAGGGAGTCCTGTGGAAAAGTGGGAGGATGGATACTTTCGCAGTTTCTAAATTTCAACTGCTCAGCAATACTAAAACCATGAGCTCACCAGGAAAATACAACAGTATTTTAAACATGCAATAAAAATATATTTCTTTTCGACATAAATTTAAATACTCTCAAATTAAAGTTAGAAGGAAATCATGAAATAAAAAGGAAGAATTAACATCCACCATTGTGGTGAGAGATTGCAACATAGCTTTGAATCACTACTATGGCATAAGAAAAGGAAATGCAGGGAAATATGCCATAAATTATGGAAGAATATAATTGCATACGGAATGCAGTGGTGGTAAATAAATGTTTAGCAATCTCCTGGGCTCCTTGTATCAAAGGATAAATTAACAAGAAAAAACATAATTTAACTAACATGTATACCTCAAATACACATTTAGAGAAAAGTAAATAATTTCAGAGGGATGCCTTTGAGTTCAGGCTAAGTGTCATCTTCAGCTCAAAGCAAGGTATTGCAGGATGCTAATGTCACTTACAGAATGATGATCTGGAAAAGTACAATAAACACAGGTAAAGCTTCTTAGGTGCATGTAACTCGGTGTGTGTCCCATGGTAAGTCCCTAGCCATTTCAGAATTTGCTAGCACCTCAAGGAGACATCTTTGTCACTGGAGATGTCCTCTGTTGCTGTGATTTCCACTAAAGGGCAGGCTTCTGTTTCCAGAGTGATTCCTGTAGCTGTTCTTTCTCAAAGTAATCAGCGCAGAGTCATCCTTTACACAACAGGCATAGTCTGATGCTGCATCCTCTGACTTACACACACACACACACACACACACACACACACACACACGAAATGTCTGATTACATTCTCTAAAGCGACAGCAGACCTGGAAGTTCGCAGTAAACAGATAGGTGTTTTTTCCCTATGGGGCATATGAAAGGTTGCAAAAACTTGAGGTGCTCTGTAATCAAACCACCGTGATGCCAATATTAAAATGCATAGAAGTATATGCTAATTGATGCCAACACATCAAATCTTGAAAGATGCGGAGAAACAGACCTTCAAGGAAAAAAGTTTTGCATTAAATTTACATTATAAAGAAGAAATTATGAGTCCCACATGGTGGCACAGGCCTGCAGCTCCAGAATTTTGCAGCCACAGCCTGGGATTCCATACAGAGGGGCCATCAGGGTTACACAGGCATCTCAAGGAGCAGAATATTTGTGAAAACTAACAAAGAAAAATGGCACCTGTAAAAATAACACGGAGCCTGGTGTGATGATACAGTGTGTAATTACCACTCTGGAGGCAGCTGTAGGAGAATCAGGACATCTCAGTGACTCCCTGCTACATGACAACTTACAGGCCAGCTTACGCTTATTAACATAAAAATACAATACATTCCCCTGAAAATAGAAATAAAAGTTAGGAGAAGTCAGTTTTATCTTTTTAGTTGAAAACAGAGTCACAGTGGGCTCTCCATATACATAGATAGATAGATAGATAGATAGATAGATAGATAGATAGATAGATAGATAGAAAGAAAGATAGATAGATAGCGATACTGTAAATCAATCAGTCAGACATTGGTTCGTTGAAATGAATGACACACTGACAGGCAGCTTATCTAAACCATAACACATGGGCCACATCTACATGCCATCCAAGATGCCTACAAGTATAGGCCAACACTAAATCATCAACTCAGAACTTTGTGGGATATAGTTCTGGGAGCTGGGGAGGGGTGGGGTCTGGATGTTGTTTGTTTGTGACTTGACAGTATGGTTTTTGCTCTAGTGTGACTTTTGGAGATGACAAGCATCTTTCCACAGTATCTGAAGTTTGGGGTTATTTTGACTAGACAAAGAACTGGTCAAGATCTCATGGGGGAAAAACAGAAAATAGGAAAGACACACATAAAAGATATCCTGAATGGAAAAACAAAAGAGAAGGATGTAGCCACAAAAATAAGGTTTATAGGGCAATTGTTAACAGGGCTCAGTAAATAAGGATGCATGTAACCAAGCCCAATGACATGGATTCCCACTCTGAGACCAATGCAGACAAAGGAGAAAAGGAGAGAAATGATACCTGCAAGTTGTCCTCTCACCTGAAAACACATGCTGTTGTATGCCTGCTCCTTAAGGCAGGCAGGCAAGCAGACAGACAGACAGACACACAGACAAACACACACACACACACACACACACACACACACACACACACACTTAAGATAATTTATATTATCTTACATTAAGATTATATTAAGATAATATATTTTAAATAAGATATAAAATACTATTAATCTTTTGAAAATAAAGATATTTAATAAACTGAACACATGCTAGAAATATAATTTGCTAATATACAGAAATAAGCTTGAATTGTTTGTAAATATCTTTACTTAAACTAGTATTTTTAAAACTTTCAAAATACCAAATAGCTACATAGGCAAGTTTCATCAAATTATTGGGAAAAATAACACTTTAATTTTATATGTAATTCCAGGCATGGTGGTACACACTTGTAATCCCAGCACTCTTGGAAGCAGAGGCAAACAGATCTCTGTGAGTTCCAGGCCAGTCCAGTCCACAAAGTGAGTCCAGAACAGCCCAGGCTACACAGAGAAACATATAAAGGCAGACCTATTAGAATTACACCAGACTTCTCAACATAGACTTTAAAAGCCAGAAGGGCCTGAGCAGATAGCTTGTAGACCCTAAGAGATCACAAATGCCAGCCCAGACTACTATGCCCAGCAAAACTTTCAATCACCAAAGATGGAGAAAACAAGATATTCCATGACAAAACCAAATTTAAACAATATCTATGCTCAAACCCAACCCTACAAAAGATATTAGAAGGAAAACTCCAACCCAAGGAAGTTAGCTATACCCCCCAAAAATACAGGAAATAAATAACACCACTGCAGCAAAACCAACAGAAGACAAGCACACAAACACACTACCATCACCAACACCAAAATAAAATGAACTAACAGTCATTGGTCATTAATGTCTCTCAACATTGATAGACTCAATTCCCCCAATAAAAAGACACAGGCTAATAGAATGCATGCGTAAACAGGGCCCATCACTCTGCTGCATACAAAGATAGACTTTACCTCAGAGAAAAGTGATGGAAAAAGGTTTCTAAAGCAAAAATACCCAAGAAGAAAGCTGGAGTAGCCATCCTAATATCTAATAAAATAGACTTTCAACAAAAATTAATTAAAAGAGATGGGGAAGGACACCTCATTCTCATCAAAGGAAAAATCCACCAAGAGGACATCTCAATTCTAAACATCTGTGCTCCAAATGCAATAGCACTCTCATTCATCAAAAAAAAAAAAAAATTACTACAAACGACATATGTAATTCAGAAGTAAACAGATGAAACTAGAAAAAATAATTCTGAATGAGGTACCCAGAACCAAAACCACAAATATTGTATGTGTTCTCTCATATGTAGATGTTATCACACGTCTTTGATAGGCATGGCCATATAACCATAGAACTTAGGCATAGAGTTAGGGCTGGGAGGGAGTAAAGGCTCTCTGAAGAAAAAGTAAATCCAGTATGTGGTTATGGAAAGATGGGAGAGTTGGCATGGAAGGATTAAATGGAGAGGAAAGAGATGAGTTAAGGGAGGGAATAAGGGGAGGAACAACTAATACTATGGGCCATTTCAGGGATCATATGGAAACGTATTACAGTAGGTATATACATAATACATATGAATATATATGTATATATGTATGTATATGCATATATATTTATGTGTATATATGAGATATAAATGTAGTGAGACAATGCCATATCTAGACATCTTTCATCACCAAATGTAACTTCCAGCACCAGAAATTGGCTACATCTAATTGTTATTTGCCAAGCTATTGGTTGCTTTCCATAAACTGATGTGTAAAGCTTTACCACTTTCACATGGAGAAGTAAATCTGGTGTTTAACTAGAGCCTTCACCTATATTGACTAGTGTTCATGGTACTAGAGGGTGCTTTGCATGTTACCAGAGGAGAAAGGTAAGCACCAAACCATATAAAACCTATGTAATCTATAATTATGGCATGTTGCATGACGTACTGGTACAATGAAGCACAAAGTTTGTGGGAGCAACCAAACCACTGTCTCACTGGACTTAAGGACCACTTCATGAGATGAGACCCATGTCAGAAACTGCTTAGGTTGCCCAAGAATCTGAGACTAGATAGGACATGGGTTTCAAAGAAAACCAAAATACTACTGCTCTGCTAAATGAGCAAGCCAGCCACTGGGCAAAAATGCCCCAGCTCTCTCTACAGACAACCTGCTGTCCAAAATGGACAAGACTTAAATGAAGGCTGAGTTGACTGCCAAGTTCTGCCATGACAGGGTAAGCAATTCCTTCACGCTTCCTGCTTCACAACCATGTCTGCTAGATATACTAAGCCAAAGGGCTGTAGATGATGCTTCAACATTTTAGAGAAAGATTGGGTGACTGGCCAGGCTTACCTACAATTCTTACTGACCAGGCAGTAATGTTTTGGAAGCTGCTTACCTGTACTTCTTACTTCAGTAATTTTATTCCTTTTCAAGTCCCCGATGGGGTTGAAGACTAGATAGTTATAGTTTCACAGTTAGCCTTAAGTTGTTTAGGATTTACAAAATGCTTTAATGTCTAGAAAGATGTGATTGAAATTGAAAAATACAAGATATGATAGAGAATGATTTGGTACAAAACTTTAGATATTTTCTTCAGGGTTGTCAAATACGAATGAGCTAAACATTTTGAATGTAACTTTTTTTATATGGCTCTCCTAATTGTTTTGTAACGGCTCTTACTGTATGTAGTTTACTATAAATAAATTAATTAATTAAAAAGAACTAACTTAAGCCGATGGAGAGTGGGATCAGCAGTTAAGAGCACCTACTGCTCTGTCAGATGCTAAGTTCAGATCCCAGCCCCTGCAGCAGGCAGCTCACAGACTCCTGTAACTCCCAGGGGGCTGATGCCTCCTTCTGACCTCTGCCATGGTACTCACATACCCAGACACACACCAATAAAATAATAAGGTTAGATTTTTAAAACATTGCTATAAGAAGAAAATAACTTGCAAGAGGAGGGGTTTATTCTGCTGAAGGTTCCAGGGTCCATAGTCTGTCTCCGAGGGGAAGGCATGCTGCCAGAAGGGCAAGGCCGGCTGCTTACACTGTCTCTTAGGCATGAAGTGGAGAGAGAACAGAAAGATGTGCTATAAAGCCTCAAGGTCTGCCCTTAGTGGCCTACTCCTCGCCGAGATTCCACTCTGTGAAGGATTTACAGCTGGAGACCAAGTGTTGAGACACTTGAGCTTATGGGGGGCACTTCACATTCAAACCACAACTGTGCCTTTCACCTGTAGAGCTTGTGGGTAAGCAAATAATGTTATTAACATAATATTCATAAAGTGAGACAAGTAGAGCTGTTTCTTGGTGCCTTTTCATAGGTTGTACACACGGAACAGCATTAGCCAAATATCTTTTGTTTAGTGTTTAAAGAAATTTTCTCGGTGATAGCAGAGAAGACACAATGTGACAAATGACAACATAACCTAAATCTATTAAATTCAGGAGCTACTTGAACATCAGTAATTATTTCTGGCAGCGACTGCCTGGAGGAAAAGTAGTCTCACCATGTCAGAAACCAACACGGCAATAGCTTTTGGCCACCGCACAGATTTACAACTTTCCAAAAGCTCATTAGTTTGGTTTTTTTTTTTTAATTTTTGTTTTTGTTTTTGTTTTTTGTTTTGTTTTGTTTTGTTTTTTTTTTTTTTGGTTTTTTTTTTTTTTTGGTTCTTCCTTCAGACACCTATGGTGAGTATAATGAAATTGGACTAAATAGGCAGAAAGGAAAGAAGCAGTTGTTTTTGCAAGTGGCCATAATAGGGCAGGGTTTATGTCCTAACTGAATATGAAGATTTCTGGTGATGGACCTTGAGCTGGCTAATTCTCAAATTTTTAATTTGCACCTTTACTTTCCCTTTACTTTATGCACTTTTTCTCCTTTTTAATTAATTAATTAATTGATTGATTCATTTCACATCCCCACTGTAGCCCCTCCCTCCTCTCCCACCCTTTCCCTCTTCCCCCAGTCTCCTTCTGCGGTTCCTCAGAGAAGAGGCACTCCCTCCCCACCAACTCACCTCAACTCATCAAGTTGAAACAGGACTGAATATGTCCTCTTCCTCTGTGGCCTGGCAAGGCAGATCCACCAGGGGGAAGTGATGAAAAAGCAGGCAACAGTTGGCCATGCCAGAGACAGCTCTTGCTCCTCTTACTAGGGGACCCACGTGAAACCTGAGTTGCCCATTGGCTACATCTGTGTGGGGGTCTATGCCCAGTCCATGCATGGTCCTTGGTTGGTGCTTCAGTCTCTGCAAGGCCCTCTGGGCACTGGTTCGTCCACTCCGTTGGTCTTCTTGTGGAGCTCCTGTCAACCTCCAAGTCCTTCTATCCTTCCCCTCACTTTTTCACAAGACTCCCTGTGCTTCACCCAATGTTTGGCTGTGAGTTTAATCATGTTTCAGTGCTGTGTGGAGCCCCTCAGAGGACAGCTCTGCTAGGCTCCACCTGCAAGCATAGCAGAGTATGGTTAATAGTGTTAGGGGCTGTCTCTTTCCCATGGGGTGGGTCTCAGGTTGGGCTGGGCATTGGTTGGCTGTTCCCTTAATCTCTGTTCCATTTTTATCCCTGCCTATCTTGCAGGCAAGGTAAATTTTGAGTTAAAGTTCTTGTTAGTAGGTTAGTGTTCCCCTCCCTCCACTAAGAGTCTTGTCTAGCTAAGAAGGTGGCCTCTTCGGTCTCCATGACCCCAGTCTCAGCTAGAGTCACCCCCATATCATCCCGGAAGCCTACCCTGTCACAGGTCTCCAGTTTATCACAGAGATGCCTCTGCCCACAGTTTCTCTTCTCTCTGCAGGCCTTGTGTCCTCCTCACCCCTCTTCCTGGGTCTGATCTTCACCCTCATTTCTCTCCATCCTCCCTCTGCTACCTTGTTCCCTCTCGTCAACCACTTCTGTGTCTACTCTATTTCCCCTTCTGAGCCGGATTGTAGCATCCTCCCTTGGGTCCTCCTTGTTATTTATCTTCTTTAGGTCTGTGAATTGCAGTATGCTTATTCAGTACTATGTGGCTAAAATCTGCTTAAGAGTGAGTACATACCGTGTGTATATTTCTGGGCCTGGGTTACTTCACTAAGGATGATCTTTTCTAGTTCCGTCCACTTAGGAAATCATGACATTTATTTTCATTTCAAATTTCATTGTTGTAACCCATTTTATTTTTTTTTTAAAAATGCAAGTTTCTATTACATATGGGTCTTCTCAGTTTAAAAATATTTTAAATTGTGTGTGTGCGTGTGCGTGCGTGCGTGTGTGTGTGTGTGTGTGTGTGTGTGTGTATGTGTGTAGGGGTTCAAAATTGATGCAGGTTGTCTATCTTGACGACTCTGTACTTTATTTATTTAGACCGGGTCTCCTGCTGAGCCAAATTCAAATTCCAGCTAAGCTAGCTAGCTTGCCTCAGGGATCCCCTGTCTCTGTGTCCCAATTACTGGGATCACAGGAGACACCCTGCCTCCCAGCATTTATGTGGGTGTGCTGAGCATCAGAATTGCAGTGCTCCTGGTTGCACGGTTTATACTTTGCTGACTGAGCTAGCTCTCCTTCTCCAATAAGATTCTCCTATAACTATGATTCTGGTGTAAGTGTAGGAGTTTATAGCCAAGAAAATCCTGTCAAAATACAAGTTTAAAATAATTACAGACAAATATATGTTTTTAGCAGTACTAGCAGTAATATTTTCAGTTGAGGAAAGGTAAGTTCACTGAAGCAAAACAAAATAAGGCAAATAAAAAGACAGAAGTAAAAACCCACAGCCAACCAGTTTTTTTGTTTGTTTATTTGTGTTTTGCAATCATTAACTACTCTAAATTTGGAGTATTTTATTTTTCCCAGTTCTATATTTTTCTCTGAAATATCAAAATAAAACCATATTCCAAATAGAAAACCTAGAAGTAGCATCGTGTACTTTGGATTCTGACAGTAGTTTCATCTAACCTCCTTATGTCAGCTGTTGGTAGATACATATGCAAACACATGCATGTAACTCCAACACTGGGGGAGCTAAGGCTAGTGAGCTTCAATTAGACAGCCTGTGGCTTGGTTTTAATGTCAACGTACTTAAACGTGGGGTTACCTGAGTAACTGAAGAACTGTGCCAACTCTTTGACTTGATGTGGAAGACATACCCAAATGTGGGCACCACTTCCCGGTAGCAGCCCAGGTATAAAGGTCAGGAAAGTTCATAGCCTTTTGCTCACTTGGTCTTCCCTCTCCTTGCTGGGTTAATTTATCCGACTGCGTCTGCTGATTCCTTCTGATGTCAGAACCAGCATTTTCCAGCTGCTGATGCTAACTGGGGACGAGCAGATGTCTAGAAATCCTCCAGGATTTCAGCATCAGATTTGCACGCTGAGGCAACCAGCTCCAGTACCTCACTAGGTTCTCTGCCTCTCACCTGAGATTCAGCAATTGTTACTACTTCAAAACAGTAACAACATTTAGTAATGTATACATTATATATTACACATATGGACACACACACACACACACACACACACACACACACACACACGTATGTATCCAATCAGCCTGTACCTCAAGAGATCCTAATGCATCCATCTTGTCTCTCAAACCAAACCAAAACAAAGAGACAAAAATTCCTTCCTTACTTGTACTGCTGCGAGTCCACCTTAATTGAGCACCATGTGTTATGTGCCACAAAGGATAACTTCCTGTCACACTTACTGTCCTACTTTTCATAAGCCCACCTGCAATAATAGACAATGAGTTTTAAAAATATTTAATCTACAATAGCTTTGAGGTTTGTAGATGGGCATATTACAAGAGCAAGGAGCGTGTTAAATTTCTGCAAAGATAGGGATAAAGAATTGCATTGGCCAAGAAATTATATTTAGAGGTAATCTTGGAATATACATCAAGGACCACAGGATATTCCCAGTACAAGCATCAGGTACGAAGGTTAGGTGACTGTAACAGAAATCAAGACTGAGTTATTTCTAAAAAGATTATCTGAAATTTAGGAAGAATTGGGCACAGAGCATTTGAGGAAATGTGTAGACGATGCACCCATCAGGTGAACATGCACAAGCATGCACATGCTTAATACATACTTATTGCAAAATTTAATAAATGAATGGCAAAGGACTCCTGCAGTTACTCACTTGCTAGTGAGGAGCAGAATCTGTCACTACGGTGTGATTTAGCCTGCATCCCCAGACCACAGTTAGAGAGTTTGTCTTCTCAAGAGTTTAAAATTCTGAGCAGGAGTCTTCGGCTAGGCTCGTGCTTCTGCCCTTGACCCGCAGCCAGCCTCACTGCGTGGCTGAAGGGAGCAGTCTGGCTCCTTTCCTGTTGGTCTAGTTATTCGGTGCTGTGGGTGCTATTTCAGTGTGTCAACCGCTCCTCGTCAGGGAGCCACGATTCCTTGCACATCACCAGAGCAATCCCTCTGCCCGTGACCCTGACTTCAGCTGACCTCGGATAATTGGCAGATCTTTTTGTCCTCCCCACAGTCGCCATCTTTAGAAGGTTATGCTACACTCCGGAGGGATCAGGCCAGGGAGCCGTTTGTTTGATACTATAAACCTCTGCTGTCCGTGGGTAGATTTAGTAGCAATTACTTTGTCACCTGAGGGGCTCTATAGGTCCAGAGTCTACAGAAACTTCAGCTGTATTTTGCTTTCTCCTGCCATTCTGAAAGTGCTTTACCCAGTCTCACACACCCTTTATCAGCCAATACTCTCAATCCTAATACTTGGCGCACAACTGTCAATTTTAATTTTTCCTTCTCTCCCCCAAAATATCTAGGAAATCTTAAACACAGAGGACTTCAGTACCCTGCTTAACCGTTGATGAATTCTTCAAATCAATGATTAGCTAAGTTACACCAAATGATATTAGCACTATATTCTGCTCAATAGAGCAAGACTCTTTTCACTTTGATAACTGTACTATTTTCTATACAAAATGTAATTATTCTTTGAAATTTCCACACATGTATACAATGTGTTCTGCCTATATTCGTTCCCTACTATTCCCCTTCCGGCTTCTCCAAGGAGCACTGTGCCACTGCATCTTACTCCCAATTTCATGTCTTTACTTTTTTTTTTATTGTTTTAAAAGTATAGTCACATCATTCCTTGCCTTTTCTACATTCAAGCCCTCTCACGTACGCCCACTCTTTGCTCTGCCGTGTGTGTGTGTGTGTGTGTGTGTGTGTGTGTGTGTGTGTGTGTGATATCCTAAATATATAAATGCAACTTGCTCAGTCTGTATAATTTCATAATTTCCTAAACATGACCTGAACAAGTACAAAAACAATAGACACACTAATTTGGAAGGGGGAAAGTTTGTAAGGCTTCAACTACAGACAAAGTCAATTAGAGAGTGCTAAAAACCAGAGAAGTAGTCTTCCCCAGGGAAGAACACACCAGTTGGTTACCTCCTTTTGTTGTAATCATTAGGAAAGCTTTAACAACACAATCTGGCCTCTGTGAATGGGGCTGTTAACCTGGCTTATTCACCTGAAAAACTCAGTTCCTGCTCCCCTCTTTACTTGTTCATTTATTTGTGCCCAAACCCCTCACTTTATAAAATAGGCCTTTCTTGTTCTTTAAAAAAAAAAAAAAAAAAAAAGTTTAATTTTGAAATTGTAATTTAATGACCCTAGGGGGGATGGGATGTCTGTTCAAACTAATGTACCAACCAAGGACAATGCATGCAGTAAACCTAGACACCCTATTCATATCTAGCCAATGGACAGCGCATTCTCCACAGTTGTGTGGAGAGCAGGGACTGCCTGACATGAACTCTGGTGGCCCCTATTTGACCACTTCCCCTTGGTGGGGAGGCCTGGTGGCACTCAGAGGAAGGGGAAGCAGGCTACCAGGATGAATAGGCTGTGACCATATGGTGGGGGAGGAGGTCCCCTTCTGTCACAGGCCTATGGGAGGGGAATAGGATGAAGTAAGGAGGGAGGGGGAATGGGAAGATACACTGAGAAGATAAAAATTGAGATGTAATCTGAATAAATTATTTAAATACAACTGTAAAAAGAAAAATAAAAAAGAAAGAAATTGTAATTTAATGATGCTTCTCCCTTCCCTTTCCTTCCTCCAACTCTCCCATACACGCCACCCTGCTTTCTTTTACATTCGTGGCCTCTTTTTTTTTTTTTTATTTAATTGTTGTTGTAGGCACATATGTATTTGCATATACATATGTAATAACTATACACATATATGTTCCTAAATATAACCTGTTGAGTCCATAGGCATGTTTTCAGGCATGACCATCTGGCCTCTTACTCGGCCTCTCTTATCTCAGGTTTCCCTTGTGTTGCTAAGGTCCAGGTTTATCTGATCAAGCTTCTCCAGGCTTTAAAAAAAAAGTCTGCTGGGCAAAATTGAAGTTCCACAGTTCGAAAAGATGTGAGGATTTCTATGATAATGAATTTGAGCCAAAATATTTGTTCATGCCATAACCTTTGTTTCTTGGCCTTTTATTCCATTGCTTTGACGTCTTTGTGTTTTTCCTATTTTGGTATGACTATATTGATTTTTAAGATTTTAAGTGAAAAATCTCTGTACCCTCAATTACATTCAAGTTATTACTTTTTGCATTTTATTTTTTCCTTTGTGCGGATATGATTTGCTGATATACATACATACATGTTTACATACACAGGTTATATTTGATATAACATACAGGCTCACATTAATTGAGTTTTGCACTGAAAGGTACTTCATAGGAATCCTCCAAGGTGGCATATAAAACTTTAACAGACACATCATGAGTAAGGCAGCTCATCAATCACAGGGTATCCATGCGCCCAACATTTCACCATCGCCGTTGATGCTGCCGGTGATAGCCTGTATCCTGTACACATGGCTTTCCCCACGCTTCTTTCCCAATATTCTGCTTCTCAGTCATCTGTACCCACTGCATGCGCCTGACATAAATATACTGCTCTACAAGCTTCCGTTATTTGAAAGTACAGTTAGGGATGGAAGAGATGGTTAAGAGAATTTAATGCGCATGTAGAGGACCTGGGCTAGGTTCCCAACACTCATGTAGTGGCTCACAAATATCTGTAACTTGAATTCAGAGGGACCTGGATATCCTCTTCTAGCCTCTGAGTGCACTAGGCATGGGAGTGGTCCACACACTCATGCAGATAAACAGTCATTCACATAAATAAATATTCAAAACAATCTGGGAGTTTTAAATTTTTAAGTGTGTGTGTGTGTGTGTGTGTGTGTGTGTGTGTGTGTGTGTGTGTGTGTGTAAACAGAGACTTATGTATCCCAGGCTGGCATACAACTCAGTCAGTAGGAAAGATGACCTTGGACTTCTGGTATAGCATCACCTGATTTCATGTGCTGCTGGAGATGGAACACAGCAACACAGAGCTCCACCATGCTTGCTAGGCGAACACAAATTAGTGAGTTGCATCCCTGGGCCTAAACTGTCAGTTCTTCTAAATTTCAAGTGTGTAGTACCTTGAAAGATCAATTCTTATTGACTATGTTTTGTCCCATTAAACTAATTCAAATATTAAAAAACCCAAAGTCCTATCGTTTTTCACCCTAATCTGTACTCCTAGTTTTGCCATCAAATGAAGGGAAGCAAAAATAAACTAGACTGATGGCTTTTCTTGCTGTCTTCTTGAGCAATTAATAGCCTTAAAAACTCAGCGTACTGCCAAAATTACCATAATGATTTAAAGTCTTGCCTTGCAGCATTCAGGTAAAAAAAAAAAAATTAGATCTCCTCTTCACCCCTATGTTAAAACTGATTTACTGTTGCCGTTTGTTTACATTAACAGGAACAATGTAAAACTATGTAATAACCCTTTGGTTATAAGGAATTTTTACAATACTCATCAATATTTTACTGTTATGAATATACAAAGGCAAACTTTGAGATGGTCTTTCTTACTTCCTGGGTATTATTTTTGACATATAAGTTAAACACAGTTAACTGTAATTATTGAACAGACTCACAAATATCTCAAATGCGCCTCACTATTACACCTGTTTAAAAACGGTATGCCCAGAACAACCATATTTGACAAATTATCTTAACCAGTGTTTTCTTTAAAGTGAAACATACATGTCTTTATATAATGTTTGAAAGTTTCTACAGATGAAATGCAGGCCTCCAGCTTGATGAGTTATACCTGCCATCTTGCCTGATTTGCAAATATTACATGTTATATCCTATTACATTATAAAGTTGCTGGACAGCCAGTCAATGCCTGTCATTGGTAGCTGGGCTTTATCTTTTTAAAATTAATTTATTCAGATTACAATTAAATTGTTATCCCATCACTTGTATCCTCTTGTGCCTCCCTCTCTCCCGCTTTCACCCTATCCCCGCCTCCCAGGTCTAAGACCGAGGGGAACCGCCTCCGCCACTATATGGTGTAGGCTATCAAGTCTTGGTAGCCTACTTCGTCTTTCTTTGAGTGCCACCAGGCCTCCCCACCAAGGGGAGGTGGTCAAATATGGGGCACCAGAGTTCATGTCAGAGTCAGTTCCCGCTCTCCATATCACTGTGAAGAATGTCCTGTCCATTGGCTACATCAGAGTAGGGGTTCAATGTTTATTACTTGTATTGTCCTTGGTTAGTGCAATAGTTTGAGCAGACCCCCCTGGGCCCCGATTCACCTGTCATGATGTTCTTCTTGTAGGTTTCTAGGACTCTCTAGGTCCTTCTATTTCCTCATCTCCTATATTTCTTTTACCTAGAGTTCCAATCAGATGTCCTCATGTCTATCCCAATCTCCTGGTAAGTGAAGACTTTCATGGGGCATGCCTTTTGGGCTAGTGGCTGGGATTTTCTTAAGTGATGATTGACATGTTGATAGTTTTGGGAACATCTACATACAGCTCAATTGTTCACAGGCTAACTGTATTATGCTTAGTAGAAAAACCCCTTCCTCCTGCTTTGGCCTGTGTTGTATATCAGGCCTCAGTATCTATCCAAGACACACTTGGGCCTATAGTCCCCAGCAGTTTGCATTTGTGCAGTCCTGAATCTGCCTCTTTCTCCTTGACTTTTTGGCAGCTTTGTTTTTCCTGAAATACACTACATTATACTATCATGTCCAACAGTACTTCACATTATCTAAACTTCCAAACAAAAGTCTTTTCAATGAAGAAAGCAAGCATGCCCAGTATGCACATGGCCTAGCACTTTTATAACTTGACATAATATGCTTGTTTCAAAAATTCTAATAGAATTTGGGAAAATGGTCATCTTCAAACTCCTAAAAGCCATCTCTGCCTCACTCTGAGTTATGCTTAAGTTCGGATAGAACCCACAGAGTCTTGATGTCAGTCACCCTTGACTTATATCAGTAGATACTAAGGCATGATCTACATTCAGGTGATGAGGTATAAGGGTTAAGCGTCCATTATACGAAGACCAAAGTGTGTATTTGACATTTTTTTTGTCCCCTGTTTGTCATGCACTAACTAATATTAAGGTAAGCAAGCATAGGGATAGCTTAGCAAGCTGCAACTCTGCTTGGCTTGGGCTATGCACCTACACCTTCTTTGTTTTTTAATTCTCATTTTTTTAATTTTATATATTTTATTAATTTATTCATATTATATCTCAATTGCTATCCCATCCTTTGCATCCTCCCATTCCTCCCTCCCTCCCATTTTCCCCCTACTCCCCTCCCCTATGACTGTGACTGAGGGGGACCTCCTCCCCCTGTATATGCTCATAGGGTATCAAGTCTCTTCTTGGTAGCCTGCTATCCTTCCTCTGAGTGCCACCAGGCTTCCCCATCCAGGGGACGTGGTCAAATATGGGGCACCAATTTACCTCGCAAGCTACAATCCTCACCTACATTGGTCTGCACAGACACTGAACTTCAAACAACGGAATCAATTACTCCTCCCTTCCAGCTTTTAATATCTCCCCCTTTTGTCATCAGTTCTTGTATCAGTGGCCGGAGACCAGTCCAGCAAGAGCTAAGTCTTGGGCACCTGCACAGTAAGGCATGCTGTGTCTTCTGAGTGAACCTTCAGGAAAAACCTATTTACCACCTATGCTTAAGCATAATTGGACCTGCATATGATTAAAATCAAATGCACCATGGGAAGGAAGATACACAGTGAGTAGTGATTTAGAGAAATCAAGTTTGTCAATCAAAAACAGATAGCAACGCATGCTATGGTCCTTAGCAACCAACTTTTTCTCCTCCCAGAGCACATAAAATAGCCAGGGGCCCTACAATACTCTCACTTGGGGCTGGCTGCTCACTTGCAGAGTGTCAGATCTGTGTACCACTTTGCTTTCAAAAAGTTATGCGTCCTCTCCCTGTCTCAATTTGCCTGTGTCTTTCAGTTCTTCACATAAGCCCCCAAGAAGCCCAAAACACCTGGTCTAGACAACAACCTCAATTAACATTATGTTGCAATTTGAAAGGAAATTCCAGTTAAGCCCCACCCTCATCTGTGGCATCTAGGAGTGTGTCAGAAGGAAATCAGAAAGAAGCAAACAAACCGGTTGTCTAAGGAAATCACTGGCAACTGCAGAGGCGGCGGGCAGGTAAAGGAGGCGATGAGGGTAACAAATCTCCCACCTTACAGTGCCCGTGCCAAAGCAGCAGCCACACAGCATGAAAATGGCATTGAGTGTGCGGTTCCTCTGCCGGTGAGGAGGTGACAAACAGGGCCTTTCAAGGTTGCAGACGCTCATCCTCTCTCTACAGCTGTTTTGTTACAGTCAGAGTATTCTGCACAGAGCTTTATTTTAGCTTGGCTCTCATTAAGGACTCGTAAGCTTAATTACTAAATATTCCTTAAGAAACACAGCTTGAAATAATTACTTCATTAGAGAAATTTAGAGGCGCTCACTCTCTCTCTTTAATAGATCCTTATTTTAGAATCGATGAATGTTTTAACTTGTCCTTTTGTTCTGAATGCAAACCTCTCGGCGTTTTCTAGAATCTCATTTAAAATACAATTGAGGAGGAAATTTGAAAAATCCAGCATAAATTCCTTTGGAGAAGTCCTCCTAATTAGCATTTCCCACAGTTTAAGAACTAGAAACACATACTTTTGGCAAATAAAATAATATAGAAGACTTTAAAATTTAAAGAAGCAGTTTTCAAATGGCATTTCATCCACAACATTTAACAATATTTGATGAAATAAATGGAAAATGACTTCAAAGCAGAGCATTTTTTTTATATAAAGCGAATATATTTAAATGAACAAGCCATTGCTCTTCATGTGGGACTCCTAACCTCGGAGCAGCGGCTGCCTCTGCCTCTGTTGCCTGCTTTTGGAACCCTGTCCCCCTTACCGGGCTGTCTCCTCCAGCATCAATAGAACACAGGCCCATTCTTCCTGTAAACTTGATATGCCAAGCCTGGCTGATTTTCTGAAGAGCAGGGAGGACTAGTAGATGGCGGGTTGGAAGTACTGGGAGGAGAGATGGGAGGAGAAACTGCACTTGGGATGTAAAATTAATTAATTAATTAGTTAATTAATTAATTAACACATGTAGCTCCTGGGATATTCTGGTAGTAGTTTTAAATTTCGAGATCAATTATTACTATATAATGCTAACCCACAGGAAAAATTTCAAAAACTCTGTTCAGTCGCACAGCTCTAGTGTTCTTCCTTGGAAGAAACCCACTCCAGCAGCTTCCGGCTTTTCTGTCAAGGCTGCTCCTTCAGTTTGACTTTCCTGGGCTACTTTCGCCTCACCCCGTACCTGAGCATCCTCACTTCTTGCGCTGTTTTTTCTTTTTCTTTCTTTCTTTTAATTCTCAGCTGTCGTTTCTGGAGAGCCAGGTAAAATCTTGCTTCTCTCGGAACTGCCCAGCTCAAGGTAGCAGCATCTCCTCCCCCTGAATCTTCCTGTGATCCATCACTCTTTTCAAACTCCTAGTGCTGGGGATGAAACTCCGAGCCTCGAGCCTCGTGCATGCTCTGCAAACCTCTGTACCTTCGTAGTCTACCCACAAGCACTCCCACGGCCCATCAGTCGCCCTTGATAATGCTCAAGATTTGCAAGTTCAAACTTGTATTCTTGATTTTTGAGTCACATAAAATTTTATAATACGAGAGCACATTATAAACTCTTTGATGGTAGAGACCATCATATATTCCATACCTCATGTAACTAGACTTTCAAATACTCACTGCCAGATTAAAATTTTCATTGCCATGGAATTCTATAACGTGTAAAGAATGTGCAGTTTTTATTTATAGCATATTTAGGACTTTAAATGTTGATTAATTTGAATTGTAATATTAATGAAAATAAGCAAGGGATTCAAGTCATCTAATGCCCACCATTTGTCCTATCAAGAAGATTAATCCAGTTTATGAGAAACATTGGACACAGACACACAGACACACACACACACACACACACACACACACACACACACACACACAAACACATACCATTGAGTGGCAAATCAATGTAAATTAGAAAATACTTTGACATGTAAATAGAAAAGGATTATTTCAGTATTTGTGCTAAGTATTGCCAGGCTGGCCCCTCCACATGCACTCATGAAATAAAGCTAGGATTCCGGTTTACTTAGCCAGTAATTTACCAAGAGGAACGAGGCCATATACCGAGGAGCACACTGTGTGTGTGTCACCGACTCACCATGACCCCAGAAACCATGGAAGCTGATTTGCCAGATGCTCTGTCCCCCAATTTGGCCCAAGAGTACAAAAAACTGAACTGCTTTCATTGCCACTAATTTATTTGGGGGGCACCAATCATTTTCAGAAAGAGTCTGCTCAATCCATTCATATTTCTCTAGTTAAAGAAACAATGACAAACTTTGGAGGATTTCTGGCTGGGGACCCAAACTCTTCATCATTGAGGTTGTCCTGGGGAAGCAAGCTCAGTCCTGAATTCTCCAGGACTTCAGGATCTCAGTTCTTCCCAAATGGTAAATAAAAGACAGATGAGGAGGAGGGAAGGAGAAAGGGGGAAAGAGGAAGTGGGGTGTGGCTGACTGTATAGCCTATACCTTAATTTGGTGATACTGAAAAGATAATTTAAAGAAGAGTCCTCAGAAATGTTGAATTTAGGACATGTCATATCAGGAAAAGCACTTCTGCACTGAACACTTCTGCGTCCTCTCTCTCTCTCTCTCTCTCTCTCTCTCTCTCTCTCTCTCTCTCTCTCTCTCTCTCTCTCTCTCTCCTCGGGTAGTTCTTACTAAGTCTCCTAGGCTGCCTTTTCCGTAGTCTAGGAAGGCCTTGGACTGTAATCCTTCTGCTTCAGCCTCCTAAGGAGCTGAGCTTCAGACCGACAATATGTTCTTTTCATATAAAATACTGGGGAGTTCTTTTTCAGGGTAACAGTGAACCTAAGTGTTCAATTGTTATGTATGCCCAGCTTATCATATAGGACCATATAGGACATGAGAAACACAATCCTGTGGTCAATTTGAGTTCCCTGGTGTGATTAGGGCCTTAGTGAAGTCTCCATCTCACATTTCACCTCCAGATCCAGGTTACCTGACAGCACATGAAGCTACTCAAGTGTATCCATCACATTCAGAAAACCACTAATGGGCAAATATGCCAGTGAGACTTTCTGAGCTGACTTTGTAGTAAATGACCTGTCTCATCCATGTACTCTTGAATCATCAATATGAAATCTAATAAAACACCATGGAATTAAAATCTTGGCTAAATGAGCTCATGCAAGGTTACTCAGGAAAAAAAAAAACAGAAATAGGAGATATTCAATGCTTATGATTTTAGTCACATTATATAAGCCTTCTTTCTTTGGTAACATGGCTTTGCTCTTGGTAAACTCAGGGATCCAGGTTCTAAGGTAATGTAGGAATGAGAAAAAGCTTACACAAAATTTCTCTCTTGGCTCAGCCCACATCTTACATCAGTGGAGTGAATTGCCTGTGATATACTTAACCCAGAAAAAGAAAGCCACTTGATGACTACTGCTCAGTCTTTGATACTCCCTTCATCTATTTCAGTTAAGGGATTTGAGAAACAAAATAATTTCTTGTTAGTAGCCAAAATATTAATCTGATGAATCTACTCAGAGGAAAATGAAAAGATTAGGCAGCTAGGGAGATAATTTGATCAAATATAATTCTGGTTTTCATTATATGATTTATTTCCAATGATGCAACATTTAATTATATCTGGTATTGTAAAATAAAGACTGTGTTTGAAAGATGTTCTAAAAATGAACTTTGGCATTTTAGGAAAGTACTAAATATAAATGTGTTATTCAATAAAAAACAACCGAGATGAAGCCTGATGATAAATCCATGTTTAAATACTGGACTGGATGATTCAACTTTAACAGCCAACATTTTAATAACTGTCTACCCCAATGTATCTCAAGTACACTCTATTAGCAAACATGACAGTCCAATTACCTCCACGGTGCTTAGCATTTTATGGTGGCCTATTGCCAACAACAGAATAGAGGGTGGGAAAGATGCCAAAGAAGTTAACTGATTTTAAAAGCTAAAATACTGCTAGGCCCGAAAATTCATGGTTTCTGTAAGGCTTACTCTCCTGGCCCTGTTTAAATTCATCACGCAAGTAAATACATCATATAAATAAGCACCTACCAAATGAATGAATAACCTTTTATATTCTGCAAGGGGAAAAAAGAACACAATGGTTCAATTTTATTACAAAGAATACATTAGGAAAATGTATGCCACATATAAAAGAAATATTCATTTTTCTTGCCGATGGAACATATAAAACAATTAAAATGCATTGATAATCCATTATGTATTTATCTGGTTTTTAATCCTTAAATCTAGAATACAAAGAAGTTGTCCTTATAAGAATGGAATGTTGTCAGGTGTGGTGGTGCATGCCTGTAATCCCAGCACTTGGGAGGCAGAGGCAGGAGGATCTATGTGAGTTTGAGGCCAGCCTGTTCTACAAAGCAAGTCCATGTCTGCCAAGGCTGCACACAGAGAAACCCTGTCTTGAAAAACTAAAAAAAGAAAAAAGAATGGAATATTGGTAAGTAGGAGTTCTATAAAAATATATGTTCAACCACAGATCCTACAGAAATTTAATTTATGTCAGCTGATAGCAAGGGAAAAAAATCAGTTTCTCCTCTACAAGTCAAAATGAGTTTAAGCAGTAGATCCAAACCTAACAACGCCCCGTCCGTAGTAAGGGTCTCATGGATGCATGAGTGACTCTATGAATGAATAAATAATAATATCACGAGACGAACCCTGAATCCAGGAGAACTGAGTCACAGGCTTCCTTATCCCCATAGAATCACACAAGTTACAATAGCTATTACTGATAATGTGCCTCCAAAAGGCTGTTGCTGCTGTGCATACTGCACTGGAACTTTCTGAGGTAGGTGTGAATGTTGTACCCATTTTGTCCACAAGAAAAACCAAGACTTAGTAACTTGCTGATGACATCACTGGGATTCAAATTTATGTGGAGCTGATTCCCTCAAGCTACACAGTACATTTGATATCCTTTATATACAGCCTTAAGGTCGACTATTCACTTCTGAATAGTATCTTAAGAATTGATAAAATACTGGGTCCTACATGGTCCCTCTACTTCTAAAACTGTTAAGTCAACATGAATTTGGATTTAAGTGCATAATTAGTATTCTAAACCACATTAACCAACTTTCCTGTAAAGGACCAGGTAATGAATAATTTAAGCTTGCAAAGCTTACAATATTTTGCAAGCTGTCACAAATATTCAAATCAACTCTGCCATTATAGGACAAAAGCAGACATAGTGAATATATAAGCACTGGGCATCATGTTCAAATAAGATACCGTGATTTGACGTGGAGCCAGTGGTTTTTGTCTACCATGTGAACTTAATCCCATGACCACAAATATACCACACAAGGCATCCTTATTTGAAGACAGTATCAAAGAGAAAGGTCATGCTGGGCTTGGCCAGTAGGCTGTACTGTGCATGGTGTGTTCCAATCATCACATATAATAAAGCATACTTAAGAATCTGTACTAGCATTGTGCTAGCAGAAACGTTGAGCCATCAGATGCTCAAGTCTTCCACTGTCACAACCACTTCATTTAGAACATATGACTGGCTGCTTCTGGATGGCATGTGGAAAGAGTCTACTTACACCCAATCCCCAGATTAATCCCTGTCAGTTTCCACACAAGAACAGCACACATTTGTCACACATGCTCTATTTCAAAAAGTCATATAATAATTCCATATAATATGTCAAATAATATAATTCCAAATAATGCCTGGGTTTCCAGCTAGGCTACAGTCTGTCAGATGCTTGGATGTAGTCCAGATAATGCCAACATGAGTGACACATGCATGGGCATGTGCATCTTGCCATGGAAAGAAAACTCTTACACATGTATGTTTTAGTTACAAGTACGATTATATAAAGTTGAAGGAGCTATTATTATTTAAATGAGCAATGCATCCCATAATAAGTGAGTATACATATATTTGTCAAGAACATAGGTCAGGCCTTAAGGGAGATCTGTTCCAGTTTGTTTAAGTTTTAGTTTTAGTTATGTGTACCTATGTCACATGTGTACATGAGATTCCATGGAACTGGAGTTACAGGTGATGTGAGTTTTGGGGACAGAACTCAGCTCCTCTGCAAGAGCAGCAAGTCCTCTTAACTGCTGAGCCATCTGTTCAAGCCCCGTCTAACTAATGCTGTAACAATTAGTATTCCAATTGTATCTGTTTTATAATTCAAAACCACTTTGATATTTCATTCATCATACTGTTGGATATGCAAAGTACTAAGCTAGAATTTTTGAAAAATAGGATTGAATAATTTTGCCTGTGCTTGTAAGTAATGTATGCTTAATTTTTAAGAAATGATTTCTTAAAGCTGTTTACTAACAGCAGAGTTGAATAATTATGCTGCCATTAATATACACATCAAACCACTCAAAGTAAGGACATTTTTGAAGCATAATCAACTTTCAATAAATTTGAAAAGATTAAAATTATACAAAGATCATTGGTTTTTGTTTTAAAGATTTGTGTGTGTGTGTGAGTGAGTGTGTGTGTGTGTGTGTGTGTGTGTGTGTGTGTGTGTGTGTGTGTGTGTACAGGTGTCTGTGGAATACAGAAGAGGGTCTTGGAGTCCATATAGATGTAATTCCACTAGGTTGTGAGCTGCCCAGTGTAGGTGCTGGGAACTCAGGTCCCCTGGAAGGACAAGCACTCTTAATCACTGAGCTCTCTCTCCTGCCCCAGGAATGTTCTTTCTAAGTTTATACTTGGAAACAATTACAAAGGTATTTCTGGAAAATTAAAAATTACTTTGGACACTAAATGCCATGCTGCTAAATACCCCCATGAATCAATGAAAATATACAAAGTTGTCACAGAGTTTTAACTAGATAAGAATGGAAGGCAAAACTCCAAATCTGTGGGTGCAATTAAAGTAGACCACAGGGAGGTTCAGAGCCTTAAATCCCTCCCCTAGAAAAGAAAGATTTTAAATAAATGACTTAAAGAGCAAATGAAATGAAAATTTAAAGGAAATAGCTAAAATTCCAATGCAACTCAGCAGAACAGAAAGTAGAAACATAAATTTAAAATGGCTGACTGAAAACATCAAAATATCATAAACACCAGCCAAACTGATTAGAACAAAAGCAGTAACATCAATACAAATTCTGCACTAAGTGGAGTAATAAACGACATCTCTGAAATACTTGGTGACAATAACCTTGACAACTTATGCATTTACATTTTAGTCAAAATTTTTAAATTAAATTAAAAGTAAATCTCTTCTCCTTCCCTTTTCTCCCTCCAACCCATCTCATGTCCCCCCTACTCCCTCTCAAACTGATGGCTTTTTTCTTTATTATTCATGAGTATGCATAAATATATAAATACAACTTGTTAAGCTTGTTTATTGTGGCTTTGTGTAGGAAAGATCATGTTGTATTAGATAACCAACTATAGGCCTCACCTCTAGGGAGGGCTAAGTCTTCTCTCTCAGCAGTGATTGTCTGCCAGTGGTCCTGTCCAGCAGTGGAGCCTGGTGAGACCTCCCCCTACCACATTAGCCTGTCTACTGAAAATTAATATAAAATGGAAAAACTCTGTGAAAGACTAACCAGAGTTCACTTAAAAATATAATGTTAATAGCCCCAAAGCTATTATACAAATTCAATTTTTAGTTTAAAACAAATCATAAAGAAAATTATAGGTTTTTGTGAAGAATTCTATTAAACGTCTAGGCAAAAAAAATCATATTAGTTATATACAAACTCTTACAAAAGAAAGAGGCTAGAATGCTGCCCTACACATTACCCAAATATCAAAGTCACAAAACTACAGGAAAATATTCCTCATGCACATAGAAAAATCCTTCAAATTTTAACATATTAAGCCAGACAACATGTAGAATTGATAAAACAGCATGATTAACTTAATTTAATCTCATGTAAGGTTAGTTGAGCATTAAAAAGATCAAGATGCTAATACATTAAAAGGAAAAGCAAGGAGGAAAAGTCCTGGAATCACTCTCCTGTTAAAAAATTTACTTATTTTATGTCTATGTGCCTAAGTGTGTGCATGTGCATAATGTGTGTGCAAAGGCCTGTGTCCGACCCCTTGGAACTTGCAGATACACTTTCTAATTACCTGATGTGGGTGCCGAGAACCAAATCGAGGCCCTTCGCAAGAGTAACTAGTGTTCTTAAGCACAGAGCTGTATCTCTAGCCCTTAGCACCATTTTTGTATTGGTGCTACACACTGAAATCACATTGAAATGCAGACATTTTCTAACAAAAGCGAACTAAGCTGGAAGGATTTGGAATCTGACGTGGCGCCGTGGAAACAAACCTTCTGCTGAAGGACACACTAATGTTGTGATGCTACCCCAGGAAGTTTTTTGTGAGATTCTCTTTATAGTTTATTGTTTTGATAAAGTCAGCTTTGTTAAGGTAAAGTTTGTACTTCAAATTTTACTCCCTTAAGTGAACGTTTCAAAGCTTCTTTAAAAACACATAGGATATGCAAATGTCTTAGTGATACATAGAAATAGCTCGAGCTTTTATACAGCCAGTCCTTTTTATTTTTTCTCTCTCACCCCAGTGCTTGGAAGCCACAAACATTCAGTGAGCCCCGATTTCCTTTTCCTAGAACTTCACAGTGGGATCATACAGCATGTTTCGTTTCGTCTACCTTTCTTTATTCACCATAATGCATCTTGAATTCTTCCATAAATGTGTGTAAATCAAGTGATGTCATTCCTATCGCTGAGTTACAATTCAAATGACTATTTCTCCATTCATTATTTGAAGGAAATCTGGGGTGGTTTCCAGTTTGGAACTATGGAATTAAAACTTTGCTGTTGTGTATTTCTTTTGGGGAACACCCAGAAAGGACATAGCGGTATCATATTATTATGCTTAGCTTCAGTAAAAACAATCACACTGGAACTGTGAGTTGCAGTGTTAACAGTTACCACGAGGGGTTCATAAACCTTGCTAGCCATTTTTGTTGAGATTCATGTCATACATTTTGTTGTAGGAATTTCAGTGACATTTACTGCTTATCTCCTAGGTTTCACTAACAATTCCCTTAAACTGATGATTATGAATATTTGTGAGTGTTACATAAATGTGTTTTTGGGAAGTATCTATTCAAGCATACTTTATAGGACTGTAGATGTAGTTAAGGTGTAGAGCACTGTCTAGCAGAGGTGAGGCCTGGCCTTCATATCTAGCACTGAAAACAAAGTGTGCATAACACATCTAATATGGGTATTTTTATTGTTAGGAACGCACAGATGTATAGGGCGTAAGTTAGCTCATTCTACTGTTACCAAGTACCTAGAAGTCTGTATCATCTGAACAGAAAGGATTTTACTAGAAATGCTCTGACAGTCTGTTTTCTTGTCACTTGTCTGTCATTGGAGGATGTATTTCATACTAGTTCAACTTTTCCTCTTAGAATGGCCAAGAGGAAACAATCGAACAAACAGATACCAAAATCAAATGACAGGAGGTGCTGATGAGGATGTGGGGCAAAGGGGGCGGGGACACTTCACTGCTGGGAAAAGTGCACAGCAGTGGGATAGTCACTGCGGAAAACAGTAGAAGTTTCCTTAAGAAGCTGAAAAATAAAAGATTCAGATATACTGCTTTCGGTCATATAACCAAAGACTCTATATCTTACTATAGAGATATCAGCTCTTCCATTTTCATTGCTAATTTATTCACAATAGTCAGGAAATAGCAACAGCACAGATGTTCATCAACTGATGAATGGATTATGAAATTTCATAGTTGTACAATGAAATATCATTAAAGTGTTAAAGAAAAATGAAAACCAGGAAGTTTTCAAGTAAATGAATGGAGCTAGGGATGGTTACGCTGGAACCAGGTTCGAGAAAGACAGAAACTGCATGTTTTCTCATATGTGGATGTTAGCTTTTAAGTTTTAGTGAGAGTGTTTCACTTGGAATACCACACAGCTTATGTAACTAGGAAAAGACCATGGGAAAGGAGGGAAGAAGAAATAAAATACAGTAGAGTGTTCTAACGGGAGAAACAGAACGGGAGGGTTGAATCCCTTCCTTTAACCCGTCCTGTCCCCTCGCCATGTAGTCCTGATTACTGCCTAGTCCTGGCATGCTCCTGAACACAAACAGGTGGGAAAACATACGCAGCTTTGTGGACTCCTCTTACAACTCAAGGATTCATAACTACACTGCTTTTCACAGTTCACTGTCCTTGACACTTAAATCACATCCTCTCCTCACCTAAAAGTCCTACCATGGTATCTTCCACGCCAAATTGTTTCCTGTGTCACTGTGAAAACAACAGCTTCTGAAAGGCCTACTATACATCTGTGTTCATGGTGTTATGGTACCTTGTATGAAATATGCAGGATCTTGGCAGACGCTAACACTACCATGTATGCATTTTCCACCACCACTGCTGTCCAGCACAGTGCCAGGAGTATGTGGTTTTGCTTTTGTTTTTTCCTGCTTGGTTTTTTTTTTTTGAGACAGGATTTCTCTGTGTAATGGCTGCCCTGGACTCACTTTGTAGACAAGGCTAGCCTTGAACTCACAGAGCTCTGCCTGCCTCTGCCTCCCTGAGGGCTGGGATTATAGGCATGCATGACCACACCCAGCTATAGGGGCTGTGCCTTTAAATTCTGGAGATAAGGCCCACAGCCTTGTGCATCCTGGAAAGCACACAACCACTGAGCTATTATGCTGGGTATTATGTTTCCATCCACTAAATATAAAGTTCTCCTAAGATAGTTTGTATGATAAAATTTTATTTATCATTAAATTCTGTAAAATACATGAATTGGTTCTTCACAAGTAAGAGACAAAGTCTGTCCCAAGAGCACATACATCAATTATATAGTGGGGGCAGGGCAGCCTTGTTTAATGATATTAATCTTAAAATAAGCAGAAACACAAACCACAACAGTAGCCACACAAACTATATCTGATGTCTTCTTCCATGAAACCAACGTAAGTCATTCTTCCTGAGACATTTCTTATTTGTTTTTAATTTTGGGTTGGTTTTCGCTTTCTTGATTTTTTGAAAAATGTTGCCTTGTTTTTGGTGGGAGACAGGTGTGGAGGAAGGGGAGGGGCGACTTGTAGGAGCCAGTGGTGGTCTGCTACTGTGCAGCATCAGACTCTGCTTATTAGGTTTGGAAATAGGCATCATTATTGGCTGAATCATCTTGCCTACTCTTATTATTTTTGTTTTCTGTTTTTTAACTTTCTACTGTATTAATTTTATTTGTTTATCTTTTCTGAGACAGGGTTCACAATGTAGTTCTAGTTGGCCTGTTACTTGCATCAGTGGACTGCTTCTGTTTCTTGAGTGCGGGGATCACAGATGTGAACCACCACGTCCAGTTCTGTTTTTAATTTATCAAAGGAAATTTTAAAAAAAAAACTTTTTTCACAATGTAATTGTCGTAATTTAGATATTCCTGAATTCCTGATAAAAGGCATCCGTCACCGATGCTGTAACTCCTTTCTGTCTGCAATGCAAGAGCTTTCACATGAAAGGAGGCTCTGTCCTCTCAGCACTAAGAGCGTAACTCAGGGACACAGGGCAGCTGGAACCTTCAGGATGTACTCTGGCTCCACAGAGGCGCTCTGCGGACAGAGCACTGCTGGGTCATCTCCCACTGTCTTCACTCACGTGGAGGGAGCCAAATGTGCAATGTGTCTAATTAACTTGCTCGATTTGCCTTCCTCCAATTTACAATGCCCTTTAACAACACCATTACTGGAAAGCTATTGCTGGCCCAGACATGACAAAACCTGATTTGGGAAGAAGCATATTTCAAATGCCTAAATGTCCCCAAATTGAAATCTATATAGAACCAGTTGTCTCACATGCTGACAAAAAATAAATTTGGGCAAGGACCATATTGCAGAAAAGACAAAAGGTAGTATTAGTGTAAAAAGTGTGGTTATATAAGCAAAGAATACAAAATAACCCATATGATTTTTTTTAACTGAAACTGGTAAATTAATAGGATATTTGAATATTGGCTTTCAAGCAGTAAATGGACAGTCATAGGAAAAAGAGAGTCTCAAATGTTAATCTTATGGGCACAGAAACTCCTATTTAAATAAAATATAGTGTGAATCATTGCAATTTAGAAATCTATTCTTTTTAATGTTTTCGAGTTCAGTGCAAATCAAATCTATCACTAAGAAATGCCAGGAAGTAACAGCAGAACGCTCATCAGCACGCAGGAGCCAATCTGTCTTCCAAATGAACCATGTGAACTCTGTATTTCAAAGGAAAAGTTAGAAATTGATACCAGTATGAAAAGTGCCTCCTAGAAAGACAATTATGTCTGCGGACAATATCCTAGTAGACATCCTTTGTTCCTCAGCAGGGGAAACAAGCAACTGTGTTTTTCCATAAGCACAGTCATAAAAACGAAGAAAACTGGTTTTTGTTCCATCTCTGTGGACTCTTTCTGGTACTCAGATTCTTTGTTCTTTTTTCCCTCTCCCTCCCTCTCTTCCTTCCATCTGTCCTTCCTTTTTTTTTTTTCTTTCAACAATATTGCTTCTAGTTCCCAAGATCAAAAAAAAAAAAAAAGTACCACACAGTAGAGATGATGTAGGTGTTGGGACATTTAATTTAAAAACTGTATTCACTGTATAAATGAGTTTCATTATGACATTCCCGACACACACACTTACAATATTCTTTGTCTGTCTCCCATTACTGTCTCGTTTTTTAAAACACTTTACTGTGTAGTTCCAGGCACATCTACAGTGTATATATGGAGGTCACAGCAGGGCTCTTGAGAGTCGGTTCTCTTCTTCCACCACTTGAGTGTGTCAGGTGTTGAAAACAAGTTGTCAGGCTTGGAGGCAAGCACCTTTAACCAAGGCGCCATGGCCGCAGCTCCTCAGACCTCCACTGCATTCTCACAATCCCTGGACCCTTCACACTGTTCTTTTGTTTTTATGCCTCACACTCAGCTTCCATGTAGGAGATAAAACATGTGGCACTTGTCTTTAGGGGACTAACTTTTATTACCCAACATAATCTCCAGTCCCAATTTCCTGCAAATGTTTATATTCGTTCTTCTTTATGGATGGGTAAAACTTTGTTGTGAACACACACCATGAATACCTTGGCTGATTCCATGACCTGGCTACTGTGAATAGTGTCATGATAAACAAAGGTATGTAGGGTTCGCCATTGTAGTCTGACATACATTTAGTTATTGATATTATGTAAGTTATATGGCTAGGTCAAATTTTAGTTTTTGAGAAACCTCCATACTGACTTCCATAGCAACTAGATGAATTTACATTGTCATTAGTAATTTATAAGCCTCCCAACCAGTCCTGACTGGCATTTGTTTTCTTGATGATAGCTAATTTGATGAGGTAAAGTCTTTTGATGGGCATTTTCCAAATGGATAAAGGCCATGAACTTCTTCTCTTCCTGTCTTCATTTTCCACAGGCCCATAATCATCTGAGCATCTGCTCTCCTCCCTGCCCAACTTTTGACTGGAATATTTTTGTCCTGTTATTATATTATAATTTACTTAGTTTAATATATGCTCTAAATATTAGCCCCTTATTGGGTGAATAATTTGGCTAGGGCTTTCCCTTGTGGTACCCTATCTTCCTTTTCTTTTACTTTACAAGTACGCTGTATAATCTGTCTATTCTTGCTTTTATTTTCTGAGGTATTGGTATCTTACTCACAGCATTGCCTATGCTCATATGTTCAAAGTGTTTTCCTCTAGTAGTTCCAAAATTTTAGGTTTTACATTGAGGTCTTTGATCCTTTTATGTCAAACATAAAATAAAACACATAACTTAGAACTGATCCTAAAACTTTAAAGAACAAGAGACTTGAAAAAAGTGAATTTGCTTCATTTTGCAAACGGAGTAAACAGCAATATGAATATATTCTGTTCCAAACCTCTCACTACTGGTTTACAGTGCATGCATGTACAATGCAAAAGCTGTAGATGTAGACAGAACACAATCAAGTTGCCTTTTCTCCTTTATGAATGAATAGAACATACAGTTAAGAGTGGCTTCCCATGATCTATATGCTCTGCACTCTAATGCTGTGCATGTCTCTTAACAGCACTAGTCGGTAGTTTTGCTCCAAAGTCTCCATGTATTCAAAATAGTTGCTTATGCGAAACCCACGCAGTGCTTCTTCCTGCCAGGAAAATATGAAGGGAAGTTCATTTACTTAGAGGAAGATACACAGGTCCACGTGAATAATGCTGAAGTAGCTGATGTATCATCTGTTTTCGGTTATAGATGCTGGGGCAGTTTACATGGCTAGTAAATATGTAATTGCTTTTCATTTGGGGAGCGGTGTCTGTGTCTGTCAGGAATGAATCATGTCCTTGTGGAGAAAGGTTATTTTAAAAAACAAAAGTGCTTTTCAGCTAACAGTAGCAGCAGTAGCAGCAACAAAGCCTAAACTCTCGGGTGATGAAATCTTCCCAATATTTTTCCTATGTTTCAGTGGCAAATATGCAGATACAGATGCCGATGATGCAAGAGATATCCACGCTGAAGCCACTGCCCATAAAGCCCTGCATCACCATGGGGGTCACAGCGCTGGCAGTGGGCATGTCAACAGGCATTTGTCCTTTAATGCTCAGTGTCCCAAACAAGGAACTCAAGAATAAATGGCATGAACAGTAAGAATTTTATAGTCTTGGGCATTAGGGGCTGGCTATGTCTTTCAGCACACTTAAATCTTATCTAGTGTAGCATCTACTTGAAAGATTTTTCTGAACATCTTCAGAATAGTTTTTCTCAATTCAGCACAACCGTGTTAGCTTTTGAGGTTACAGCACTTTGGGACAATTCATGTTTTTCACAAGTTCATCATTTAAAGGCAATAAAAAGAACACATAACATACACACAACAGCATGCCAAAAGAATGAAAGGCATTATGTATCATAAACCAGATAGTTTGCTAGAAGTGACAGATGAGAGACACCAATGGAAGGTAGCTAGAAATACATGCAACTTTTCACATAAAAGATAATTTTAAAACCTCTTATGTACAGATATATATATCTGTGTACCTCATGCATACTCATATATACTGCTGTAATAACTCACAGCAAATATTATTATTATGCTATGTGCCAGTTAAAATCCACATAATTTGAATAAAAAACTGTTACTGATCCACAAGGTTGACAGAAGCTGAAAAACCTGGATGTTTATAGATAATATCTACCCTACAGCTGTGGCAAACACTATCCAACACAAACATTTGAGCTTTGCTTTTAATTTTAAGGTAAAGGACACTGTATCATCTATTCTCCTACCGTTCAGTCATACACTGTGTTAGCATATATAAGTTCTTGACTATGCACGTAAGACAAGAGTGAGTGAGATATGGACAGAATCCTAGACTATTAACAGCCAAGGTCTAAAGCGTGTGCTCAGATGAATAAACGTGCAGCCTCTCCTAGGGTCACTATTGCAGGGAGGAAGCACCATAACCAAAGCAAGTTGGCAAGAAAAGGGTTAATTTGGCTTACATTTCCAAGGAACTGATCATCAGCAAAGAAAGTCAGGACAGGAAACCAGGCAGGGCAGGAATCCAGAGGCAGGATCCGATGCAGAGACCACAGAAGGTGCAGCTTATTGGCTTGCCTCTCATGGCTTGCTCAGCCTGCTTTCTTATAGAACTCAGGAGCACCAGCCAGGGATGGCAGCACAAGCTGGACCCTCCGCCATCAGTCACTAATAACAAAATGTTCTATGGAAGCGTTTTCTTACTTGTGCTTCCCTCTACTCAAGTGACTTTGCCTTCGGTCAAGTTGACATAAGACTGTTCAGCACACAACCCAATCAACTGGGTACAGTGGCACACGTCTGTAATCCTTACCCACGATGGGCTGTAGCAAGAGGATAGCAAAGTCAATGCCAACTGGGCAACATAGGGAGGCCCTGTCTCAGGAAAGAAACCAAAACAAATAGCTGTCTGCTTGGCTGTGGCAGAATATTAGGTCTTTATAAGCTATTGAAAGCACTGTTCCACAAGGTGGGAAAGGATCAAAGTGAGACCAATCTCTCCAGATTAGAATTCAACTTAAATAGCTATTGCTGTAAGAACAGAACTCTTATGAACTTACCCATTTTCTTTAAATTATATGTGAGTTGGCTTTGATAATTTCTACACTAAAAGTATCCCTAAGTTGGAAGGCAATTCCAGTAACATCTTTCCAAATAGAAAGGACCCAATGCTGTGAGAACTGCTTCCCGATGCATTCATGATTGTCAAATAAAAGCTATTATTCATTAAGTGCAAATTACAAAAGAACACAGCAATGTTTCAACAATAGCTCTAATAATACTTTCCTGGCAAAAAAAAAAAAATTATCAGAATCTACTTGACATCTTTTAATTATTGCTCTACTTGCCTTTAAACATAAAGCTACCTAGGGAAACCACGGCTAATACTTGGCTTAAATATATTTCTTCTTTTAAATATATTTTTTTCAAAAATATGTATAACTGGCTCTTCTTCTGGATATTAGCTTTAAAGTTAAAAGAAATTTTCTAATAACTACACTGAAGTTACTGAAGTCTTATTTTATAAGTAAAAGATTTAAATGTACACCTTAAATGCAATTTTAAATGGTATTGTTCATTTTTAAAATTTTGCAGGCAATTTCATTTCTGAGTAATAATATAAAGTCCCCAAGTTTGACTTTTAATCTTTAAAGCAGAATTGTTTCCCTGTCATCCTAGACACTCCCTACCGCTTTTTCCCTGTCATCCTAGACACTCCCTACCGCTCTCCTTAGGGTCATCTTACTTGTGATGATGACCGGCTAGATTGCTAGGCTACTGTTCAAGTTACAACTGGCTGTTTCCTTGCAGTGTTGTCTCCCTCGTTTCATCTGCAGATCTACGTAAATTGCCACCAGCCCGCCCTATGAGGAGGGAAGCATGCAGAGTATAGCCACGCTGACCACTTTTGTAACAACAGTGAAATAGTTGCTCAAGAAAACACTTGAATAGGTTACAGTGCAGTAACTTAAAGTTGGTTTAGGACGTTTGCTGAGAGCATGCTATATCCGTGTTATACCTAATTGCTATTCAATAGTTTGTTTTCAGTGATAGCTTTCATCATTAACTCTGGGCTTTGGACACTGAATTACCAAAACGCATTAGAAATTAGCATTGTTAAGCACAGTACTGTGTGGTTATCACATGACATGATATAAACATCGCTTCCTTCTTTCCTTGAAATATAAAAGCCCAATTACAAGTTCTTTTTTTACAGGTGAGGACATCTGATCAGGGTCCAGTGAATTTAGAATATTACTTAAAAGGAAACTGCACTAGTTAACGAGGGACAATTTGATTCAATAGAAACATAGGGTTAATAGTCAGCCAATAACCTCTCCACATGATTTCTTAGATTATGAACTTATGCAAGTGTACTGACTTTAAATCTTTATTTTTCATGTGCCAATAGGACCACAATAACAGGGCTGTGTTGTGGTTGACATAGGGTACAACCCAAAAGTCTTATCACAGAGCGCGAAGCCTTCTATAGCTCTGCCCTGTCTCTTAGCAGATGCTCACCTTGCTCTGTCCACAACGCTTGTCCTGACCGTCTAAGTCAGTGGTTCCCACCCTGTGAGTCGTAACCCCTTTCACAGGGGCCACACATGATATCCTGCATAGCAGATAGCAAAACCATAATTCCCAACAGTAGCAAAATTACAGTTATGAAGTAGCAATGGGAGTTCCACCCCATGAAGTGTATTAAAGAGGCACAGCATTAGGCTGAGAACCACCTCTGAGCTTTGCAGATGCCTCTCTATGCTTTTATGAGGTCCCCTCCCCTCCCCAAGAGAGCTTTTTAAGATTTTTCTTTTAAGACATTCAGGACCCTCCTATCCTTTTGAGTGTCTCAAACAATGCTTTTTTCACCATATCACAGTGTCCTTCGGTAAGAAGAATAATGTCAGAAATATTATCTACTTACACTGTTTCTCTCAGAAGAATTTAAGAACCACATGAAGGATGGACACTCTATCATGGGACTCCAACTGTGCTTGGGATACAGGTGCCACACAGTAAGTACTGGGATAAGTCAAAGAGTGAATAGACACTCTCTCTAAAATCCTGTGCTCAAGGCCTTGCATCTAATAAGCTGCATTTATAGCAGTAATGTTGGTCATAACAATGTCAACTAACAGTCTGAAGTGGCCAGGATACCCTCTGCTGAGCATATCCACCATAGGAAAAAGCAAAGGTGATACATCAGGGATTACTGACTTCAGTTTTTGATCCTCAACTCCTTGCCAGTAATATGGAGGAAGTACCCAATATAGACACCAGGACATCACTGTCTTTTCTCATAAATCCTCAGGGATATGCCTATGGTGAAAGGCAAATTATACCAGCACTTCGAAAAGCTCTTTGTACATGTTATAATTTTCAAAGGTACTAGCGACTTAATACCTGTCAAAAATGGTTTTCAGGCACCACAAGCCCATTAAGCTTGAAATTTTGATTTGTGTGAAGTAGACGCAAGGTACAAAAAGATCAGTGCTGACATGAGCTACCTTCCTTGTCTTTGTGATTTTATGATTAAGTCTATTCATTCCTAAACATTTCATCATTTATGTGTTTGCAAGGTTATGGTAACTTTTAAATTAATTCATGGAGAAAAAACTTTCTGTGGATTAAAGTGGAAGATAATTGATTTACTAAAACTGTCAAATTTAACAGAGATCACTTAAATAATTTGCAATAATGACAAATCTCATAAAAAAGGCATTTAAGAAGTGTTTTGTTCAGCTAAAATACTTATTATTAATAACATATGCCCATGTGGTTAGGGAGATGGGTCAGTGGGCAGAGTTTCTTGCTAACATACAGGAATCATAAAGCATGGGCCTTCAAGTGACAGAGAGCAATGCAAATGGCACCTAAAGATACAGTCGAAGCTGTACTAGGCTCGCTTTATTTATTCCCTGGGATGAACTTCGTTAATAATATGTATACTTTTGTCTTCTAAAGCTTGGTATTTAATCAGTTTTTCTCTGTCTAATCTCCATTTTCTACTCTGTCATTACCTTCTGGCAACAGCAGCTGCATCAGCCATCAACAGAAATTCCCTCTCAACAATTTACTGATTGGGTTGAAATCAATCTGATTTTTCTCATAATTATAAATTAATTTCCCACAATATGCAGGATTCAGTGGAGGAATTTTAATTAAGCATTTTGAACTTTCACAGCCTGGTTTCCAGTGGAAGGCAGCCTTCCTGTAGCCTTAGCATCTGGGTAAGGTTTGACCTCAGGGTGCACAGACAGATGAATGCCAACTACCCTCGCCAAAGTGTGAGCATGTGAGAGAGGAGGTAACAAGCACGGTCAGTCCAAGGGACACTCAGACCTCCCCACACAGAACGCTATGTGCAAGCTTCCGGTGAATCTATGTGTCTGAATATGCTTTTCAGCACTTCTGTTATATGGAAGTCTACTAATCAACATTTTCTGAAAAGAGAAAATGGATTGGATTTTCTAGTTAAAGAAGGTATTTTAGAACATTAATTTGTTGGATGTTTTTCTTTCTCTTTCTGGAATTGTGGTGGCCAGAGCCTTCCAGTAGCTGTTGCAGATAAAAAGGTTTGAAATGCCATCCCCAAAGAAAAAATTAATAACAAATGAATAAATAAGTAAATATGGCCTGCTAACTCTCAGGACTAAGCTTGAGTGCGTCATTATACTTCAAGAGGTGTCCCTACAGTGTGAGGATGAGGCACTGACTGGTCATCTATTGACCAGCTCACATTCTGATGCTATATACAAGGATAGTGTGAAAACCAAAATAAGCCAGGGCATGGTGCTGCATGCCTTTCACATTAGCACTCAAGGCCAGCCTGGTCTACATAGCCAGTTCCAGGTCAGCTGGGGCTAAGTAGTACGACACTGCCTTAAAAATAAGTAAGAAAATAAAATAAAACATTAAAATTAAACCAATGACAAAACGTAGACATTAGTTTATATCAGGTTTATGTCATATCCATGACAGTTGCTGACATAGCTTAACGGCATAATGAGGAGGGAAATAGGGTACCCATCTAACCATGGTGCTCCCACAGTGAACTGGGGCTGACAATCAGGGGTGCTCCCCACTGCCAGACCTGAGCACCTCTGCTTGCCTCTCCATGGTAGTGACACAGGACATCAAGCACTCTTCACTGGGCTCTTAGAAATGCAGGCAAGTGGTCTAGACTCTCAATGGAGCAGTTCAAAATCCTGAGCCTAATCTAAAGTGAACACTGATCGGCTGGCATGTTCTCTATAGAATGTATTTCATGCAGATTTTCACTTGCAAAGTGGGCTTTCCCATGGCCCTTTCTTATTTTCAGTTAATATGTGAAACTGAAGTTGGGAAATGAACCACAGATTTTCAACATGTCAGAGTCATCTAGTTTTCTATAGGTTCTCGGGACAACTGGTAAACACATCTGAGGTTTTCAGTATTCGACACACAGTGTGTTTCACTCATACATTTGGTTGAAAGGTCATCTTTTATTCCTTAACTTACACGTCTATGTGTGTGTTTCTGGGTACAGCAGCATCTCTGTCGAAGTCAGAAGGCAACTGGCAGAGTCAGCTCTCTCCTTCTACCATGAAGGTTTCCTACTGAACTTATCTTTGCAGATACCATCATGCTGAGCCATCTTGCTGCCCCCTCATTATCTTTTATAGATTAAATACATTTATTCACAAAAAATGTAAAGTTCTCTTAGTTCAACTTCTGTCCTCTTAGAAGTAGTATCAGCAGATATACAAATGAAGGAGTAAAATGATGGACTTGTCAATATAAGGGACATCATCATAGGTGGGGCTCTTTGTTAAATGGAGAACTATTGATAAGTGTTTTCTCCTCGTCAATACATCTCAGTCACACGTTATCATATGTGAGTACATACAGCTAACTGTGAAACTTTTTGCACATATTTTGCAAACAAGATGTTAGTATAGGTCCTAATGGAGTTCAAAAAGTATATTCACATATGTCTGCATTTAAGTAAACTACACCAAAATTTATCCTGCAAGGAAAAAAAATGCCCATCAAAAAAGAGGCTTTTGAGAACTACACACTAGAAGTGCAACAACAAAAATGAAATCATTGTACCAGCCAGAAGAGCTTTTTTCTAGTATCTTAGAAAAATGCAAATAACAGAATTTATAAGGTTAGCCCTAGGACACATGCTAAAGTTAATCCCTTCCCAAGGCGGTCTTAGTTTGGATTTAACCAACTCAATTCAAATCCTAGTAATTTAAATAGGAATTAGAAGATAGCCTTTCCACCTCTATTTAAAACCCTTTAAGTTAAACTGACAACACTGTGCCCAGCACACAATGGAGTTTGGTACATATCTGAAATGGTCACCCTTTTTAAACACTATTGCAACTTTGCTCAGCAGCTGTCCAGACATAGATGGTGATATTGCTGTAGTCACCATCATTAACCGAAGGTGACACTGCTGGAGTCACCAACATTAACCAGACAAAGATATGTCAAAACATTCTTCTAATGAGGATTACAGAAGAAAACATTTCAAAAAATGTAATAATGTTTGTTGCTCAGTATAAATAAAACTAGTTTATTTACCTAATAGATTTTTCTACTTATTTTCTCAACAAATATTTGTTGAGAAAGTAGTGAATAGACCTCATCGTCATTCTTTTAAAGCTATAGGATATCCTGGAAGACAATGAAAAGAAACATAATCTCAAGTAGCAATTAACTGTAAGTAATAAACCACACACATAGGAGCTTAGAGAACTATGTGCTGAGGAAAATTCAGATAAAAGAAGACCATGAAACGTTATATACTAAAACTGCAGTACCTGATCACCTCAGCTGACGAAATGGCCATGACTGAGTATGAGCCTGCACTGTCTCCATAACGCCAGTGTTTAAATGGCCTATTCTCTGGATCACCTCAGACAATTCATTATTTGTGGTTCTGTATGCCACAGTGCTCTTTCTACACGTACCACCATCGTTTTGTCAAACATTTTCATTAATAATGATCTTAAAGTTCTAATTCTATTGATGTTTATAGTTTAAGATCTTTTGAATTCAAAATGTACTATGCAAAAATGATTGACTGGTAGTTCTCAGTGATTAACAGCACTGTATCAAAACCATTACTAAATGGAAACTAATTCTGGCAAATACCTAACAGCAAAGAATAAAACTAATTTCCTAAAACAATTTTTTCACCTAATAAAAGGCACTTTTCATTTTGGTGAGTGTGTTTTTATGACTGAGGATGGATGAGGGGATGAACTGCACAAAGATGCCAAACTCAGTGATGAGGTCAACATTAAACAGATTTCTAACAAGTCCAACAATATCTGCATGTGACAATGTATTTACATATCATGCTTGCTAATCTCCCAGGCTTCAAATAAATGAGCAAAATGATTATGTTTAAAGACATTATCAAATACTACACTCTTGTGAGTGCTACAGAAGAATATTTCATGTCAACATTTGATAAAAATGGAAAAGTTATAAAAATATTCTGTTAACATTAATTTTTTATAAACATCAAACTTTTGAACTAACAAAATAAACTAAGCATTCATTGTCCAAATATGATGCAGGAATATGTTTCAGCTAATGTGGTTAACCAGAAGCTTTGTCTCCATCTCTACTCTTCACTGTCTAGGATTTAGGCAATTTAACTCTATGCTTCACTCTCTTTATATGGAAAATGAAGACAACCAGATCTACCAGTGAGAGTTCATTTGGGGATCAGGGTCTAGTTAAAGTACTTGACAGTGTAGTGGTTGAGTGAGAATGGCCCCCATAGACCAATATATTTGAAGGACTGGTCCCCAGTTGGCACAACTGTTTGGGAAGGATTAGGAGGTGTCGCTTTATTGATGAGGTGTGTCTGTGTCCATTTCTAGTAAGCTCTCTCTACTTCCTGCTTATATATAAAGATGTAAGTTCTCATCCACTGCCCCAGTGCCATGCTGTCTTCCTCTGCTAAGCACCATACCACCAAGTCCATAGACTCTAAGCCTCTGGAACTGTGAGCCCCAAATTAAATGCTTCCTTCTATACAGTGTTTTGGTTATGGTGTCTTTTCAAAGCAATGGAAAAATGACTTAAGACAACAATAAAGCTAGTGATGAATAACTTTCCCCTTAGACATGAACATACTTACTTTGAGAAAGACCTGTAGATCTTGAGTCTGAGTGTGCTGGAGAATGTCTCGCTGCAGATGTTTGAGGACAGCTATGCAGACATACACTTGATAATCAGGACCAAGGACAACACAAGTAGCAATGTAATGGCATATTTCCGTCCAATCCAAGTAATTCCAAAAACACTGAGTTATCCACTGTAGGCAAATCTTAAAGAAAAAAAAAAAATAAAGAGAAGTTTATTTGAAAGGAGTAAAAAAAAAAAACTATACTTGCTTATTAAACAGTGCCAACCAGTAACACAATGAAACCAATAATAACAACAAAAAAAAAATAAATAGAAATAGAAAGGCATTCTATCTAGTGGCCTAAAAGTGGTTTTCTTGTTGGCTACACATGTACGAAGGCCCATATCTCCTGACTCAGGAGCTAAGGACCTGAGGCCGCCTGCCCTGCGCACGCTCCTGCTTCTCTGAGCCTTATTCTGACACATTGTCCTCTGCTTACCACACACACCTGTCTGTTCTCTGCTAACAAATGCTAAGAGACTACCTGAGTTCAGAGGTGTTAGTTGTTTTCCATCCCATCTGCAGCCACAGATGTATAATTATGCAGATGACAGATGGCAGAATCTTACATTAATGCCAACGGACTCTTGCTGAGTCAGAGAACAATTTAAACCAAACAGAATCAAAGTACATATAAACTGGGAGCTATCACACAGAATTAAGAAACAAGACTTTTACAAAGTGCCTTCCTTTTTTGACCCTTTAATTGGTGTATTATTGTTGTATATTATTAAGAGGCGTGGCCTTGTGGGTGTGGCATTATGAGAGGAAGTGTGTCAATGGGGGCCAGCTTTGAGGTTTCAGATGCTCAAACCAACCCCAGGATCACACTCTCTGTTCCTGTTGCCCGCTGATCCAGATATAGAACTCTCAGCTACCTCTCCAGCACCATGTCTGCCTGCACGCCACCATGCTTCCCACCATGAGGACAATGGACTACACTTCTGAATGGTAGGCCAACCCCCATTAAATGTTTTCCTTTATAAGATTTGCTGAGGTCATAGTGTCTCTTCACAGCAAAAACAAAACAAAACAAAAACAAAAACAAAAAACAAAACAACAACAACAACAAAAATCTAACTAAGATGTATTAAGTACAAAAATCATCAAAGGCCCTACTGCTTAGTACTTGAAAACTTCACCTTATTTGGAGGTAAGGTCATCATGAAAACAGTCAAGTTCAAGTACATATCAGGGTGAGCCCTGCCGCAGTGAGCCTTGTGAGGCAGGATCTGAGTAATGGAGGTTCAAGGCCATAGACTCCTAGGGTGACCAGGGCTAAGAAGGGAGCTTGGGAGGACAAAGGGGACAGATGTGGTGGCTAATCTGAACTGAGCATAGATGTTAAGGACACAGATACACTTGTTCTTTTTGTTCTGCCCCTTTGCCCTTCAGGAACTGTATCCTTCAATTATAAAAGGTGTTTTTCCTACCCCTTTCTCTAATCTGTAGCATGCAGCATCTGCCTTCCTGTGGCTAATGTGATAAATTGCTAGTTGGACCATAACAACGTGGCAGAAAGTAGGCAGGGAAAACAACCAACTTTCTCATCTTTCTAGCGAAGTCTAGGTCAAGGTGTTAGAGGGCTGGTTTCTTCAGAGCCTTCTCTTCCTGGCATATAGATGACTGTCTTCTCCCTGTCACACATGTGGCCACCCTCTGCGGTTTTCTTATGTAAATGTCTTCTTATAAGTCACAGTTACTGAGCCAGAGCCACTCTGATAACATCATTTCAACTTAAACATTTCTCAAGCACCTTACGTCTTACAGGTGTACTCTGACGCAGAGATGGTTGGGGCTTCCACGGTGATGACTGAGGGAGACATGATTCATCTATACTAGCCTGCACCACTGAAATTTTGATTTCTACATATTATTACTATGTCAACTATGGACCTTTGAATTCTAGTCATTAAGAGTACATTTTTCATCTTACCCTATGAGCATAATGCCTTTTTAAGTCATGCTGACCATATGGTAAATGAAAATTTAAGGTGGTAATTGTGTTATTATCTATTCACACATTTAAATAACATTCAGGATCATAAAGAAGATCACTCATACAATATGCAAACTGTACTACAGTTTTCCTTAAAATGTTGATAGTCTACCATACTTAAGTTTATGTCAAATGGCATTAACATGCAATACAATATTATTTTATGTGAAGTACATTATTTTTACTGGTATCTAGATTAAAGGAAAAACCAAGGGATAAAAAAACATTAAAGTGGAAACAACTGATTGCAAATACCCAAGGAAGTCAAAATAATCTGATTTCTAAATGATCAACTATTTTATTCAATGGCATTATTTTTAACGACTCTTTTGGCCTTACATGATTTTTTTCATTACACAAATTAGTAAAAAGGAAAAAAATAACTTAAGAATAAAAGTGGCTTTAAAGCCAGACCTGGTGACATAAAGCTGAAATCTCAGCACTTGGGAGGGTTGAGGAAGGAGGATTGCTTCAAGTTAAGACCAGTCTGGATTACATAGGTAGACCCTGCCCTAAGTGTTTCTGAGTGATTTCAATCGGTTGAACACATTCACCACATCATTCCTGAGTTTCTCCATTTGTCACATGATAGAAGTTACAAGGGTGAATGAATTGCAATTGGCAAAGCACAAGCGAAGTTAGCAAATAGGACATTATTTTTGTTATACTTCTGGAAGGCCTGTTTTCACTGTATGATTTTACATTTTCAAAAAGTACCATGTCCTAAAACATGAGAGAGTTTTCTGTAGTCTTATCTTCATAATGGAAATAGAAAGGAAAGATGATCACAGTGATTGATATGAAAAAGAAGAAGAAAAAGAAGAAGGAGGAGGAGGAGGAGGAGAAGGAGGAGGAGGAGGAGGAGAAGGAGGAGGAGGAGGAGGAGGAAAGGAGGAGAAGGAGGAGGAGGAGGAGGAGGAAGAGGAGGAGGAGGAGGAGGAGGAGGAGGGGGAGAAGAAGAAGAAGAAGAAGAAGAAGAAGAAGAAGAAGAAGAAGAAGAAGAAGAAGAAGGAGAAGAAGAAGAAGAAGGAGAAGAAGAAGACGACCAAATGTGGTTTCATGCACTCTCTGCAGGAAGGTGAGTCAAGTTAGTCTGATTCTGAGCACAGTCCTGCATAGTAATTATGTTATGTAGGATGGTCCCTCAAGGAATAAGAGATGCACTTTTAAAGATACAAGGTAAAACCAGGAAAAAGCAGAAAACAGTAAAAGACATTTATTAGCAAAGGGTAAAACTGTTGGTAAGTTAATTGGAATGTGATTTTACATTGTTTAACTTAAAAAGAGAATGTAAATTCTGATATCTGTTTTCTTTCTATCTTCAGATACTTTGAGAAGAAATTTCAATCCACAGATGTGCTCTTCTAACCACATTTAGTTTTGCGTACGGTGGCTGAGCTTATTATTTTCACTCGAGAGATCTGTATATTTCATCTAGCAATGCTCCTGCAAATCCTTCACTAACTAGCCAATCCCCTTGTGCCTAACAGTGCACAGCTTCAAAAACTAGATCAAAACAAGTAAGCTTCTAAACACAAAAATGTATATGCAAATAATGAGTCAACCATATATACCTACTTAGTTACTTATACCTGCTTTTATATTTAATAATTAGCAATGAAGTGATAAATAATCAACAGAGCAGTGATAGGCACTTCAGACAAGTGGTTAGCTCACGGTGGGAGATGCTGCAAGGCTTTCGATACTATGAAAAAGGATAATATCACTGTCCAAAAATAATACCTTATTGAATAAGTTGATTATTTATATACAGGCTTCTTTTACATTTTGCCTTTCTTGTTTGTTTATTTTTGAGACAATGTCTCATACTGTAATCCAGACTGGCCTAGAACTCACTACGTACCCCAAGCTAATCTCAAACTCATGGTGTTCCGGCTGCCTCACACTCTCAAATGGCTAGGATTGTGAATGTGAGGCACCATGCTGGGGTTTTATGCAGTTGTGTACTGATAAAGCTGTATCAGTCTCACAAGACATATAACATTGATTTTGTTCTTTTAAACACAAAATTGATAATATAAGGCCTGAGATACTATAACCTCCCCCTACTCTTTGGCAATCCACTTCTAAATTAAAGTATATACATTAGAGACTAAAAATGACTGGAAGCATTAAACAATACCCACCCCACTACTGAAAAGCAGGCTAGTCAACAGTAACTCTGAGGAGCATTGCTCTCAGCACAGACATTTAAACGCTGTGAAAGAATCAAGTGCTATAAATTATAGTAAATGTATTGTGATTTTCAAGCAACTTTAAATTTCTGTGATTCAAAGTTAAAGCAAATGTTTCATAAACTAAAATCTAAAAATGGCTACAAAGAATTATTCCGCCCCACTGAATAGAAGTCTATGCTATATTTGAATTTCTTAATAACTTCATGAAACTTACAGCATGCAGAATCCCTCACATAAGTGCATGTGACAAATGATGTGCTACTTTATGAGGGTAAGAACAGATGCATATAGCATGACAAGAGGAGCTGTTGTCTAGCTAAGAGGGAGCTGTCTCTAGCAGGGTAACTGCAAGGGAATGAACGCACAGTTTGCCACAAAGGAAAGTATCCACACACCACAAAATGGATCCAATCAGCCTCTGATTAAGCTAATGCTTACCATAAAGAAAGCTGGCATAATTCTACTTGGTTAACTTCAAATTTGATTAAAGGAAATGAAACTAAAGATAAGCCTAGAATAGAAAACTTCCTCAAAAGTGGTAGTGGATAACTTTTGGCAATATGTAGTTATTGCCTAATGATAAAATGATTGTTATTTCTTATCACTTTAATATCAAAAAACTCTTAAATATAAAAATATAAAATATAAATAATCTATAATTTTAAACAATTGCAATTTAGACTTATGTTTGAATAGCTGGCAAGTTTACCAAAACAAAGAAACAAAGCATGTTAGTTAAAAGCTGAAAAAAGAAGATTAATGCATATAAATATATAATCAAATTAATATAAATGCATTTACTTATGTTTATCCAATTAACTTTTGTTTAAATTTAAATGTATTTCCTATGTTTTATGTGAAAGCATTTTTCTTTAAAGTCAGAGATCTGATAGTTGAAGAATTGGTACTCCCCATGGATTACCTGTGATGGAGCAAAACCAGACATGTGGAAAGCTGAGAACACAAGTGGCACCTCAGCCTTCAGTAGCATTTCAATATAGTGAGTGCTGCACGAATATACGGGATGGATGCCAGTTTCTAGGGTATCAACAGGAAGGAACCTCTGCAAGAAAGGGAAGTGGAAAACAGTAAACACATGGATGATATAGAAAAGCCCAATACATACTTAGCTGAGTCATTCTGCTTAAGCCATGTTTTGCTGCTTTAAAATTTATATTATATATATCATATGTATGTACGTATGTACGTATGTACGTATGTATGCATGCATGTATGTATCAGTTGATAGCATGCTTGCCTCAAATGCACAAAACCGCGAGTTTGATACCCAGCACCACATAAGCCATGTGTGCTGGGTGCAAATCTGTAAACCTACAAATATCAGAGGGTCATCATAGGATAAACAGAGATTTAAAGTCAACCAAGGCTACTTGAGACCCTGCCTCAACAAAATGAATTAAAACTTGCAAACAAATTAAATTTATATGGTGGTGTCACACTCCACAACAATTAAGTATGTAAATGTCAGAAAGTTAAACATTGTAGAGTAATACGCCTCAATAAAGGTCAGGCTATGTATCTTTTCAAAACAGAGAATTAAGGGTAGTTTGTAATTCAGGAAACTTCAAAGCCTGTGGATGAGAAGAAGAAAAGTTGCATTAAAATGAACAAAAAACACGTGAGTTTGAGTAATGGGCTGTACATACTATCCACGTCAACATGAAATGTAATAGTGCTGGCCTCGGCCAGTGAGTCTATGTGTAAAAGCCTTGGCCAACTCTTAAGATCATTTGCCTGGTTTTTTCATTTGGTGATTTTAACTCATATCTGGACTTGAGTTCATTAGAAATCTGGACTGAGAGTTCCATAAAAAATTCACTTCTAATCTGGGGTGAGATGTATAACGTGTACTTCCACGGTTTTCCAGTTGTCATGAAAAATATATATGCACACATTAAATTGTGTTTTAGTAAATATAGTTGTATATATGTATAAACAGGCTTTTCGGCAATATGCTTATGAAGTTAACAATTCTTAGTTCTAATGATTCTTAGAACTAAGGTAACAAAACTTAGTTCTTAGGATTAGGGATCTAGCACAGTGCAGAGCTCATGTGGAACAAAATTCAATTCTCAGCTTTGACTTAATAATTAGCCTTAGGTGTAAATTATGATTGTGAATATTTTACTTGTTATGATTGAATCCAATGAACAGAATCATTATTCATATCAAAGTATAAAAAACTTAAAGATGTAATTTTGTCAAGAAAAACTATCTTAATAGCAATTAGCTCAAGCAAAGATGACACCCAGTCCTGACGACTAAATAATTAAGAGATGGCCAGAGATATTTTATTGTCTTAACTTTACCTTATGTTTCAACTCCTCTTCCCCAATCTTATTTAAAATTAAAAATCACGCTCTTAAGTAAAACAAATAAAACTTATAAAAATTACATAGGATTACAATATGCAGGCACTGTGCTGGACTTGTTGCTATAGTATTTTTGAGGATTTGCTTATGTAATGAGTTTCTAAAATCACTTCACTGGTTTATCGGTGATTTTCATTTTTTGTCACTTAGCACAAATGATTTATTATTCTTTCAAATTACAGAAATATATAGCTGCAGGAATAAATCAGTATAAGTACCGTGGGTTTTTACAACAGGTTCTCTAGAAGAGCTTGTGCATAAAACGCTTAAATATTGATGAAGACATGGCACATTAACTGGACGTCTTATGGTCACTTTTATATTGAGAACAAGGAGAAGACTGTCTATCAGGTAATTAAACATAATAGGCTATGAATTAATATCCATTGATTTAGTTCTTGTCAAACATAAAATGTTTCACTGACTATTTATAAAGCAAATAAATCTAATAAACATAATCATCAAAGACTAACTTACAGATCTGTGTTTTCAACGTGAACTTGCTAATTTTCTGTAATATGTGCAAAGGCAGTGCAAGAACTAAACACACTGGGCCTAATTCTTACACAGCATCATTCTGTGCTGTGGCAGAAGCACCTTTAGAACAGGTCTATGAAGAGATAACGACAGTGACATTAATTACACTGTCAAGGAAAACAAGCCATTGCCATGTAGGGGAGTCCCAGGGATAAGGAGAGCTCCTCTAGGCTCATAAATCACACACGGATGAAAGAACCTTAAGTCACACTTTTGATAGCCAATCAGCTACGAAGACCAAACCGGGTATACGTAATATTGACTAAGTAACAAGATTCTAATGACTGCAGTTATTGTTGTAGTAAAATCACTTACAAGCATAGACTTCTAGCTTACCTATTATTTGAGTATCATAGCTCTAATAAATAGTAAATGGTATTCCTAAAGGCAGAACAAGAACAACAAATTCTTTATATGTACATAAGAAAAGGCCGCATGAACCATCAAACTATAACTTACACTTTTAGACTTTTGTATACTTTGTTATAATACCCTGAAATAATACCAACTCTTTCTTATTTGGAGAACATTAGAGCTATTGGCATTTAAGGTAAAATAAGCATAGGAACTAGGCTCATTAAAAAAACCAAACAAAACAGTAAACCAACGGTTCAGAATGTGCTAGTCTTTGAGAGGATAGGAAACAGAAGCCTTATAAGATAGCCCTAGAATGCTATGTGCTAACAGGGAAAATAAAAGATATGCTCTTCAAAATGGAGCAGAACGGTCTTAGTTTTTTACTTTCACCTTAGGAAATTCTGTTAAGTCATTTTATTCCTGACATCATGAAACACAGAGTTCTGTGTTGCAATAAAAAATTAAGTAGGAAGATTGTGCTGGAAAGATCTGAAGGCTTCCCACCCAGCAGAGACTGCTCCAGAGGAGCTCGTTCTACCCACTACATGAGTCTCTACAGACAGAGGATCAGCCAAGCTTCCCAGTAATATTTTTTGTTAATTTGTACAAAATGGAAAGGAGTCCAGAGAAAATTTAAAGATTTCCCCAAACACGGATACTATAATACTATAAAACAGAACCATTTCACGAGTAAATGTGTTTTGGATGGCTTGCTTTTTGCAGTTGCCCCATAGATAGATGGTGTTCTTGACATTGCAGATATGTTTAAATTCTGTCAGCATTCTGGCATTGCAATTTTTCAACATCAAGTGCTTAATGGAAGCAAATGAAGCCTGTGTACAGTTATGATCTACAGCTGTCTGCCACCTTCCTGGTGGACCGTACCACTTCATCTGAGGCAGAGCTGTACTACACAGCAGCTGTCTGCCACCTTCCTGGTGCCCTGTATCACTCCCTCTGAGTGCTGTTTTAGGATGGTTTAACATCTGTGGAGCTCAGTTTGTAAATGCACATAAGTAAACGCTTCTTATTTTAACTGATTTGTTGTTCTTTTCATACCTATTACTAGCAGAGATGGAAAGCATAATATTTGGCTTGGTTTTCTATGAAGTTCCCTGAAGAATTAATGTATTGTGACTTAGAGTTTTTCTTATAATAAGTCAAGATAATTTAAGCAAATTAAAGGATTCTTCTAGTCTAAAAATTTCAAAGGCTAAAGCGTTTTAGTTATTTTAATTTTATGAGCAGCATAACTATACTTTTAAAAATTCTGAGAGCTTCTTATTGTTCATATTCACTAACAATTAAGCTTCATTATTTCTTGTTTTGTTTATGTTAGGCTTATTTTTTAAATGTTTTTGAAGGCTGGGTGGTGATGGCACACACTTTTAAGCCCATCACTTGGGAGGCAGGGGCAGGCAACTCTCTTAATTCAAGACCAGCTTGGTCCACAGAGTGAGTTCCAGGACACCCGGAGTTACATACAGAAACCCTGTCTCAAAAGACCAAAATCAAACCAAAACAGTAAACACAAACAAACAAAAAACCCTTTTGATTTGTTTAGAATATTCTTACAAAGATGAGTAATCAAATATTTTTTCAGTAATTTTTTTCTAAAGTAATAAAAGTATACTGTTCCAAATATGTTCCAATTTAAATACTAATTCACATTCAACATGGAGTAGCTGAAACAGGCTATAGCTTATGAACAAAGGTGGATGTGTCAGTGAACAAAACAAAACCTTCCTAGGGCTAGCAGCAAAGTATATAGATGAGAGATATCATATAAAATAAATAGTACATTAGCAGATAATAAATGTTATACTGATAAGGAGAGCAAAAGTGATATTAGGGAAACAAGATTATAATTTTTATTGAATATCTTCTTTGAAAGAAAGTATTTTATATGCTCTGTGTGTGTAACTCTCCATTTCTGTCATTTCTGTCTCCTCTAACAGCCATCAGCCCATCTTGCCTTCAAGTCCCTTTCACACATTCATGCCTTTGTTTTGTTCTGTGACTCACTGAATTTAATTAGGGCAGTCTGTGTGACTGTGGCTTTGGAACCCGGGGTTTCATTAACAGATAACCAACAGAAGACAATGCCTGCCCTAGAATCAACTCATAGCTCAGCTGGGAGAAGTAAGGCCCCTGAACTCCCCCTTGATCTGTGACTGATGAGAGGCCCAGCAATGGCAACTCCAGCCGTTGTGAGGTCCTGACAGCAGTGACTGTGTCACAGACTGAAGAGTGCGTGTCCTTCTCTCTGTCTCCTGGCTCTTTCAATTTTTTTACCTCATGTAACATGAACTTTGTTGAGCCTTAGAGGGAAGTAGCATAAATGCCGTCCTTAGGGTTGGTTAATCACTCAGCCATCATTTATTCTGAGCATGATAAGAAGCCACGAGTCTCTTTAGTAACCACCATTCATGGGGAAAGGAGGGGATTTTCTGATTAGACTAAAAGTAGCATGTTTTATGGTATTAACATCTATATTCAAAAGGCAGTTTACATCATGTCAATGTAGCTAAGCAGCTATTGTAAGTCTCTCATTAGGCTCTCGGACCTCCCAGTAACCATGAAGGTGTGACCAGGTTTGCAGTTCCAGGTGTGACTACTCTCCTGTGTGAGCAGGACTTGAATGTAATCACAGAGCAGCTGGTTACCTCAAGATGAGTTGTGTCATTACTGCACACCAGTGGGCACATCTTGCCTGGCACAGGAGTATGACAGTGTTTAGGATTCCCAGTTGATTAAAACCACTGACGAATTCCCCACGCCCCACTGGAAGCCTGTAGTGCACCTCCCAAAATGATGAACGCTAGCTACACAGGAAGAGGCTTTAGCTTACTTCCAGTCTGATTTCGCCATGTATTGCAAGGAAGGTAACTGATGTCTTCAGCAGTAAGATCACATCAACTAGTTTTAGAGGCCAAGAGGGATGGTAACAGCCTTTATTGTTTTGGTAGCTCATGCGGCTTCCCCATCTACACAGGCTGATTTTTTTTTCTTTCCTTCTTTCCGCTTTCTTTTTTTGAAGTCTACGAAAAGAATGTGAACTTGAGCTAAGAAGACAGACCACCACACTATGCTAACAGCTAATAAAGTGCCACAAAATGAAAGACTTTTTCATTTTATCAACCTACACCGAAAGTACTGGTACAACGTTTGAGAAAATGGAGCATATAAAGAATATTCTTTTTTGTAAACAATGAGCTTTATGCATGTCTTCACTGATCAAAATCTTTTACGTCAGATCCAAATGCCCACTCCCCACAGGTGAGCCACAAACTCATATCAAAGGAGGCAAACAACAGCCTAACTCCAGATGCACAGGTCTCATCACAAAAACACAAGCAATAGGAAAACCAAGAAAGTATGTCCTTTGGGAAAGTTACAGTAACACAGTAATGGTTAAAAAAAATTACTTGAGATTTAAGACACAACATTAAAAAGAACTAATATAACATGTTCAAGGAGGTCAAAGAGTTGAAAGAAGACACAACACCACAATTAAATTAAAGAAGACAGACGTAAACTCCTGATTGATAACCAAGGAAACACAAACAGCTGAATGAAGTAAGGAGGACAATTCAGGATATAAAAATAGAATTCAATAAATTGGAAATAATGAGAAAACACAAACTGAAATGAAAACCCCAGCAAGTCTAATGAAAAGAAATCTCAGTGGGAAGATTCTCCAACAGAATGGCTCGAATGAATGACAGAGTATCAAGTCTTAAATCTTTTAAATGAATGAATGGATAAAATATGCAAGATCTTTAAAAAGACCAAATCTATGAATTATGGGCATAGAAGAAAGAGAATTATTCCAGATATAAAGATATATAAATATTTTTCAACAAAATTACAGAGAAAAATTCTAATCTAAGGAAAGAAATGTCAATATAGGTACAAGAAACACACAGAACACCAAATAGACAGGACCCTAAAAGAAGCTCCTCGTGACATAAGTCAGTTAAAATACTAATTCATACAGAACAAAGAAAGGGTACTCAAACCTGAAGGAGATAATCGAAGGCACATATAAAGGCAGACTCATCTGTTGATTTGGTAATTAAAAATTTGAAATCCAGAAAGGCTTAGAGCACTGTAATTCAAGTTCTGAAAGACCACAGGTGCCAATCCAGACTGCTAACATGGCAAAATTATCCCTCATAATTGAAAGAGAAAGAAATACTTTCCACAAAGAAACAAACAAACAAAAAAGCAGGCTAAGGGACTTTATAACTGAAAACCAGCTTCACAGAGAGTGATGGAAAGAATCCTTCAAAAATGAGAAAAAGGCTCTGATGGTCTTCCCGTGGAGCTCGTCTCTTCCCAGTCCCTCTATCCTTTGCCCCTACTCTTCCACAAGACTCCCTGTGCTCTGCCCAGTGTTTGGCTATGAGTCTTAGCAAGGCACTGCTGGGTGAAGCCTCTCAGTAGACAGCTATGCTAGGCTCCTGCCTGCAAGCATAGCAGGGTATTGTTAATAGTGTCAGGGGTTGGCTCTCTCCCTTTGGGGTGGATCTCAGATTGGGTCAGGCATTGGTTGGACATTCCCTCAACCTCTATTATATCTTTATTCCTGTACATCTTGTAACACAAAGTTTTTGTGGGTGGGTCAGTGTTCTCCTCCCTCCACTAGGAGTCCTGTCCACTTAGAGGGTGGCCTCTTCAGTCTCCATGACTCCTGCTACTAGGACCATCAGAGCCAATTACCCTGGGCCCAGGGCAGGCTTTTGGAGACAGAATCACCAACCAAAGACCATGCAAGGACTAGACCTAGGCCCCCTATACAGATGGGCAGCACAGTCTTCATGTGGGTCCCCTACTGAGGGGAGCCAGGGCTGTCTTTGTCATGGACTCTGTTGCCTGTTTTTCAATCATCTCCTTCTGGTGGGGCTGCCTTGCCAGGCCACAGGGGAAGAGGACATGCTCAGCCTTGATGCAACTTGATGAGGTGTGGTGGTACCAGGGTAGGGGTAGGGAGATCCCTTTTTCTTGGGAATAGGAGGAAGAGGCAGGGAGGGTGGGACCAGGAGGAGAAGAAGGAGGGGGCTACAATTAGGATGTAAAGTGAATAAATAAATAAATAAATAAATAAATAAATGTAAGAAAAAGGATAAGCATATGTGGGAGGCCACAAAGAAAAACAGATTATGTTAGGACCATTCTAATGAAAGGAAGGCCAAGAAAATACCACAAATCAACAAAATGACAGTAACGCAATGATAACCTCAAAGATTGGTAAATTCTGTTCTCCAATCAAATGACATAGACTATCCAAGTAGATTAGAAACTGGATTCATTTTAATGTTATATACAAGAAACACTTCTCATCTCCAATTATAAACATTACTTTAGAGTGAAAGGATAGAAAGCAAGCATTCCAAATGATTAGGACCAGGAAACAAGCAACCATCACCACTCTAATATCCGGCAAAATGGACATCAAAGCCAAAGTAATCAGAAGAGATAAAGAGAGATACTTCATTATGATCAACGGAACAATCTACCAAAAGGGCATTGCAATGCTTATAGACACTAAACAACATACCACCCACAACACAGTAACAGTAGGTTACTTTAATACTTGACTTTCATGAATGACCAGGTCATTCAGAGAGAGTGTGAGAGGGAGAGGGAGGGAGAGAGACGAGGAAGAAACACAGAAACATCACAGATCAAATAAACGTAAGCGGTATCTACAGACTCTCACCTAAGCATTATAGAATATATTCTACCTACCAGTACATGAAACATTTCCTAAAATATACCATATACTGAGGTACAAAATAAATCTCAACAAATTCAGAAAAACTGAAAGTACTCCTTATATTCTGACTACAAACAAATAAAGCTTGAAATCAATAGTTAAAAACACTTCGGAGAACACATGACTTTGTAGAAATTAAACAACTCACTACTGAAGGATAGATGGGTCAATGGAGAAATCAAGAACATTTTTTTTAATTCCCAGAATAAAATTAAATGAAAAGACAACATACCAAAAATTTGGGAATATAATCAAAATAATCCAAGGAAGAAAGTTTATAGCTCTATGTAACTACATTGAAAATCACAGAAAAATAAAATCACTTAATTATATTTCTTATGAGTTTAGAAAAACACAAAAACAGAATAAACCCAAAATATTGGGAGAAATAATTCAAAGTAGGGAAGATAATAATGAAACAAAATACAAAGAATCAATGAATCAAAGGGTTGGCTCTTTGAAAATATAAATAAATTGGCAAACCTTTAGCCAAATTAACCAAAAGAAAATGAGAAAAAAACTCAAATTACGAAAACTAGAGGTGAAAAGGAAGGCATAGCAACACATTAAATAAAATATAGAAAATTATGAGGGCATCCTTTAAAACCTGTATTTCTCGAAGTTGAGAAGCTGAAGAGAAACAAATGGGTTTCTAGACACATGCCACCCACCATAGTTAAACCCATGTGATAAGAAAACATTAAAAAAAATAGATCCACAACAAGCAGGAGATTTATGTAATAATAATAATTGATAAAACTCCCCCAACTACCAGAAACACAAAGCCAGATGGATTCACAACAGAATTCTACCAGACCTTTAAAGAAGAACCTCAACCGATGCTTCTCAAATGATCTCATAGAATAGACATAGAATAAACACTTCCAAACTCCTTTTGCCAGTACTGCTCCACTATCCAAAGCAGATAAAGAAAAATATCAATAGACCAATATCACTGATGATGATACCTGTTTTAAAATTCAACAAAATACATGTAAATTGAATACAAGAATGAATCAAAGAGATCGTTCACCATGATTAACTTTGCTTTCTTCCTGAAATGCAGGGCTAGGTCAACATACACAAATCATAAATAGAGGCATAAAGGCAGAACTCATAAAATCATGGATAGATTCAGAAACAGTCTTTGGCAAAATTCAAAATCACTTCATGATGAAAAATCCCTTGTGAGAATAGTGTAGGCATAAGGTTATTGTGTAATTCAAATGTGGGTTTCTGTACCCCACACCCATATCTGGTTGCAATTCTTGTTCTGAGAATCTCCTGTCTCAATGTTGTGTAAACACTGCTCCACAAATGCCTTTGGTATGCCAATAAGGCAGCTTACAACCAATTGCTGAGCAGGGGAAAGTAGGGCTAGACTTCCTACTAGGAAGAGGGGAGGAGTTAGAAAGGAGGAAGTAGAGGATACAGCTACCAGAGACGTCCAGGAAACATCAGAAGAAAGAGATACAAAGTGCAAGTATTGCTGGGATGTGTGCTGGCAGGAAACCACATTCGTTTTGAGGGTTATGAATATATTAGTAACTGCTCAGTTCTTGTGCTGTGAAGCTTGTTAAAATAAAATAATAATTTATGTGATAGCTGGGTTAATAAAAAACTGAGAAACAAACACAGTTATATAAAAATAACTGTAACAGACTAGGTATGAAGGGAGCATAGATACCAAAATAATAAAGGTTAAGCACAGCAAACTACAGTCAACATCATAATAAATGAAGAAAAATTCAAAATATTCCCATTGAGGTCAGGAGCAAGAATCTCTTCACTACTAGTCAATACAGTGCAGTGCTTCAAGTCTTAGAGATATTGGACAAGAGAAAAAAATAAAAGGATCTAAACAGAAAAGTAGACAAAGCATCTGTACTTGGAGATGATGCAATTCTATGCAGAAAAGACCCTGCAGTCTCCATCAAAAAACTCCTGGAGTTGATAAAAATTTTCAGCAAAGTGGCAGAATACAAAATCAACTTGTAAAACTCAATAGCCTTCCTATATACCAGTAACAAATATACTGAGAAAGAAATTAGAGAAATAATTCTAGTAATACCCTCAAAAATACCTTAAGCAAAGCTAAGCAAAGGGTTTTAAGATTTCTATAGTGAAATGTTAAAAACTCTGAGGACTGAGGGAGTCCAAAGTGTAGAACAAGGGGGTTAAACAAAACAATGTAGGAATAAAAATGTATAAGTATGTGTACAACTTTGCAAGCCAATTACATAACACAAGGTTTTTAAAAATTAGAAGGGAGAATACCTTGCATGTCTTTATAATGCTGCTCCTAAAACAAATGAGTTATTAAGCAAAATATCCAAGTTCTCGGTATGAGATACGTCCATATGAGCTGTTGGTATGGGAGAGCTACGAGGCTACCAAAATAATACAGGCTATTGCTGTTCTTCTGTTGCCCACCAGAACTAGATGGTAAGATGCTGTTGTTGAAGATCCTACATACCTTCATTGCAAGATAAAGCAAAACTAAGCTGTCACTGAGGTGGACACTTCCTCCCTGATGGTCCTATGTGGGCTGCTGGAGGATAAGAGGCAGCCAGTCTTACCCATCCAGGAGCCCTACAAAGCCCAAAGCCCAAACTAACCTGCCAGGCAAGATGTGAGCACTGGTGTTATAGTGGCAACAAGTGTTATAGCAATAGCCAACCACTCTCTGATTGTGTTCACGGCCTGTCCCACAGGAGGGTATTATTCATACCAGGTACTATCCCTAGTAGGAATTTACTACTTTTGTTTGGATAAGTTGAAAATAATGCCAAACTGATTTCTAAATATTTATGTTTATACCTATAGAAAAATATTATTTTCAGACCGAATCCGAGAAGCTTAATTTTTTGTTTCTTGGAATGACTAGGAAATAGAGATTCTTAGTTACTAACCACACAAAGAACAAATGATGGCTGAGTGGTTAACCCATCTCAGAAGAGTGGACTTAGGGAATGGAAGAGGCAGAGATGAGGCTAAAGGCTATAGAATCCTACTTTCTGTGCATGACACAGTCACAGCCCTCACTCTCTCACAGAAATCATGATTGCCTTCACTGGGGCAGCACAACACTGGGCTGTCAAAGTCAATTAGGGATCAGGAAAGGGCTCGCAGGGCATTACTGCTCCCTCCTAGGCTACTGAGAACTGATGGCCTCTCAGCAAAGGGCAGTCATCTTCCAATCGTGTATCCACTGGTGAGCCCATTGAACGTCAGTGGATAGTTTCAAACCTTTCCTCATATAGATATCCCTAGCTAAATGTAGTATGTCACAGAACAAAACAAAACAAAACAAAACAAAAGCAGAAAGGAACTTGCAAGGAGGAAGGGATGCATTGACAAGAGGTGGAAGGGAGACATAAAAAGGGAGGAGTTGAGAGTAAGCATAACCTATTATATACATGTATAAAACTGTCAAAGAAAAGATTTGATAAAAAATATATTAATATCATTAAGTTAGGAAAATGAGCACGTATTAGGGAGCAGTGTATATATAAAATATGATTTTTTAAGTACACAGTTATATTATTATATACATATGTGCATATGTGTATTTATATATACAATAAACTACCTACAGCAAGAAGAAAAAAAATAATATTCTGGTAAAGTTAAATATGATGTTTCTTAAGTTCAATTCTCCCTTTAAAACAGATTTTTAAGTCTTACAGAAATATGCAGCCTTGGCACCCAAAGGAAGGCAGAGGTCAGAAGCCTGGAGAAGTGCTGAAGAAACTGAAATGTCTTCTCTCTGTCCCCCTGCATTATCATGAACAGGGAAGACACAAACCAGTCGTGGCCTGCGTAGTTTCCTTGCAGGCACACTGCAAAAGAGCTAAGGAACATTCCCATTATCTTAGGAGAGACACCATCTCATAAATACTCACCTTGAAGGTCTCTACTAGAAAGAAATATTAATTGTACACAGGAATCATTATGTCCTCAGTTGGTTCATAAGCTACAGAGAACTGAAGATACTAAAACTGTTGAGGCATAGTCAGTATTTTAATGTGCCGTTGGATGATGTGTGGAGGAGAGCCAATGGTAACTGACATTACAGGAAAAACTGCCTTGTGCCTATGTCCATCTATAAGCAGGCATGTTTACCTGCTGAGCAACTAGCATAATGAGGCAAAAATCTATAGAACGTAGAATTCAGCAGCACAAATAGCTCCTAAATTTTTCTTAAAGTCAATTTTCTCTTCTGAATAGTCAAATGAAATAAATACAGTGCAAAAAGCAGCAGCCTTCTTATTACTCTAGATGTTTAAAACTTATTTTTTTCAAGTCTTGGATTTGTCTGGAAATGCCTTCAGAATGACTTCACTCAGTACAACACATCCTATGAAGGAATTATGGGAAATATAAATAAAATACTGTAAGGATACACTGTAACAAATCACACAGTGTATTAATACATCTTATGAAAGAACTATGGGAAATATAAGAATCCAGTTTAGTTCTGTGTAAACCCACTCAAAAAGGATATGAAGGGAAGAAGTGACAGGTGATTGCTGTTGTTTCAGGAACCTCTCACAATGCTTTAAGACCAAGGCCAGGTCATTTTCTGCACCATCTTTCAACAAGTTGAGAAACTTGCCATACCTGTGTGAAAGATCCAAAAACCACAGAATGAAAACTCCTGAGCTCTTCACTGCACAGCCATCTTTAGAAATCCATCAGAGCGTACTTATTCTGAGCTAACAAGGTCTGGAGTGCTCAAGGTCCCACTTTAAAGGTGACTATTAAGCAGGGCACTCAATGTTCATTCCTGAGGGTTTACAACACATCTGGATCTGCAGCATTAACTGTTAACATTTTAGGAAGGTGTAACAGTAATGAGAAAATAACATGACAGTACACTACATATGCGATGAATGTATAGATTTTTTCTGAAATTGATCTAAAGTACGGAGTTCTGAGTTTAGTTCTCTGAAATGTAAAGTCTAGAAGTACCTTTGGATGGCATCCACTAATACCAATACAGATATTGGGAGGAATGTGGGCATTTTGAATTGTGACTACGACAGTCCTGGACTTAAAATGTCTTGGCATTTACAGAATCAAACACTATAATTAGCTGAAGTGAATTCAGTGTTATCTGAGTTCCTCTATTTCTGCACACACTGAATGGGTGTGTTGTCTTCGTGGGGAAATAGTTGCTTGGTCCACTTCCAACCTTACTAAGACCTGACTTGGTCTGCATTAAGGAAGTGTCCTTTTAGTGGCAACACTGCTAGTAATGTCTATTGTTTTCATGGCTGCTTTTATCTAAATGATTCTACGGGATGGTAACTGTAGCATACTACCACATATCAAAACTCTACAGTATCTACTAGTCTCCACTTACTTTCTATGAATGAGAAATTATACTGAGTTAAAATATGTGACCTGGCGGTTTCTGTAATCTATAGGTTCCAGAAATAGAGCAGTACAGAATGCTTTTATTAAAACACATATATGGAGTTACATAACATGATCACAGCAATTACACTGGCATAGGTAGGTGATCCAGAATCCAGGCCATGATTTTCCCTGCAGTGGGCATTTCTATGAGGCTCAAGCATTTAGGAGCTCTCTCATGTGCCTTCTTAGATGCGACGCAAACAATGACCTTCCAATTACAAGGGGACAGTTGAGGACCTCATACTACATGAGGTTCATTGAGAACAAGAAAAGGTTAGTATCAAGTTTGTGATCTAATGTATTCACTTTTTTGAAAATTAATATATAAGTTCTGAAATCTCAAACTATGAAACTTCAGTTTAGTAATTTGAAGTTCTCAACCTATCCTTAAGGTATGTTTGTTATCACTGTAACCTGACAATTAGAACAAATCACGTTTTAGATGTATGATTGTGCCATAGCATGCCTTTTTTTTTTCCTCCCGCAACGCTGATTTTTGGGTAGAAAAAAAATTGATAGTCATAGAGAAACACACTAATTAGCTTTTGGAATAATAATGAGCTGTGACTGATTTACAGCCAGAGGTAATTTAATCATGTGCCAGTATCCTCAGAGATAAAACACTGTTATTTTCTGAGTGATAAGCTCTGCATTTAAAGTATACAAAATAGTTGGTTGTTAACTATTATTAAGTACACATCAGGTAGATGAGTTCTAGGAATGCATGGGGGAGCCATCTCCCTCCATACCTGACAGTCATCTTAACGCCAAGCTGCTGAACAGATGAGAGAGTTTCATTCTTCACATTTGCATCAGTAGCTAACAACAATAGAAAAGGGAGTTATAAAAATGTATAAAAGTCTGCATAATAATCACATGTTAATTGAAAATTGATGAAAGCAATATTTTTGCATATTTTAATGCGAATTTTGAAAACACTGATGAATTTGTTCTTTTAGGAGCTGTCACTTATATTTTCAAAGAAATTAACAGGAAACTTTTAAAAAACAAACTCTTACCCTGTAAAAATCATTTAGAAACTGGGAACAGTGGGAAAGATATATACCAGCACTAGGAATGCATAGGCAGAAGGATTAGGATTTCAAGGCAATCTATGGCTACATAGTAAGTTCAAGGCCAGCGCATGAGCTACATAATTCCCTGTTTCTAAAAGAAAATCAAACCAAAGAGCATATTAAATGATTAAATTATTTGGAGCAAAGCAATAAAAATGAACAAAATATAAAAGGCTAGAAAACATTAAAAAGTGATTTAAAATACGTTTTCATCATACAATGATTATATAAAATTCTAAATGGTCTTAGATGTAAGCACAGCTCTTTCTTTCTAACACTTAGTGGAACTTTCTCAGTAAGCCCTGGAAGATACTGACTTCTAGACATGACATGGTTATTTACACACTATTGCAATGCAGCTGTGATACCTTGCATAAGACTTTCACAAGATGAAGCCTATCAAAATTCCTGCATGGAAGGAGGCTGGGAGAAGAGGTCCCACCCCTAAAGAAGAAACTATTGACAGTGAGTTCCTGAGAGAGACTGGAGTCAGGGCAGGGAGAGAGGGAAGGAGGGAGGTGGGGGAGGAAGTCCCCTTTGAAAGCATGGTAGGTTTCCCATGCCTAAATAGATGTCCTTACCCCCATGCACATATGGGAAGCACTAACTGGACTCAAGAGGTTGCTGGTTACAGTGACAGGAAGAGGGCATGATAGTGGGAATAAGACAGGATTGGGACTCAAGAGAAGGTGGAGGGATAAGATTAAAACACATCTATAAATGTATGAAGTTTCCTAAGAATAAATTTTTAAAATCTTTAAGGGTTAAGATATACAGCTCAGTGGGAAAGTGTTTGTCCCTGGTTTCACTCCTCAGGACCATGCACACAATCTTTCGGCAGGCCCGTTCAGCTTTTACTAAATAACACTGCACTAGGGTTGAGTTAATAGGTTTAACTTTTCAGGTCAGATTTTCTACTTCCATCTGAGGAAAGCAGAGTGACCACACACACACACACACACACAAATTCTGTTCACGTACAGAAGTGGACACTATGAGGGGACTCATCCACAAACCCCACAGTGGCAGTGTGGAAACACAGCTGGATTTTCTGAATCCTACTATCACTGGAGTTTCCCATTCGTTGCACATTGCTGCATCCATACTCCCGATGTAATCTATTTCAAGTGCAGACTTGTAATGAGTCATTGCTGATACGGCAAGGAACAGTGTGAAGAAGTCATAGGGATAAGTGATAAAATAAAATATCATACACTGAAGGAACTTTTCATGTAGGGTCAGAGATAAACTGTGTACACAGCTAACTGATAAAGGCATTTCAAAGCTCGAGGCAGAAGTCTGGTGCAGATAAAACACTATGTGAACACTCCAAAGACGAAGGGATTTCCTCGGGCTGCTTAAGACGTGGCATTGAAGCTGAATCTTGAAATATGAGTAGGCCTTAGATCTTTAGAGATGGGCAAGAACAAATTAAACGCCGCTGCTTTGGAATGCTGGCTTTCCAGACCAGCAACGATTGCTCTGCAGTGCTTGCGTGCTGGTTTGCCTGCACATTTCATGCTGGAATCTCTGAAAGCCTCATGCTACAGGAACTACTCCAACTCCTGGAAAACCAGACTGCATGCTGACTATGCCCAGAGTGGCAATTTTCTTATAGAAAAATAAAATATAACAAACATATTTGTTAATACTTAAAGGGGGGGGGGCGTTTTGAGATGCTCAGCAAGTCAAGGCACTCATACCACAAACCAGAGAATCTGAGTGTGGCCCCCGGAACCCACGTAAGGTAAACAGTAGCGCCTACTCCACAACATAGTCTCCTGACTTCCACACATGTGCATGTCCGTACATGCCATAGGAACAGATACAACTCTTAAAACCACCTTTTATAAGGTGCTGGGTTCGTTCCTGGTAGACTATAGCTGAGTCTTATTTCTACTGGAATCCAGTCAGTAACATTAATTGATTTTGTCGCTAATGACTGCAATTAGGCTACAGTTCACATAGCTTAACATTTCTTGTTATAAATTATATCTCACTGGGTTAGTTAGATAGACTTTCTTTCACTGACGGAGGAGACCAGCTCTGACCTTCTAGTAGTAGATGATCAATCTGTGATGACAGCAATTTGCACCACTCTCATCTCTAAGAACTGCATGCACCTATATGTAAGGAAGCTGCAAGGCACCATGGGTCTCTGGTAGAAGAAAATGCATCTATTGCAAAGAGATATAAAGGGAGCTCAGCTCTGATTTATTTGCCTACACAGGGCAAAGTTTGAATTTGGTTTCCATTACTTGTTACCAAACATACACACATACACACACACACACACACACACACACACTCACACACAGGTATACATACATATATGTATATATACACGCACATATACACTCACACACACACACATTTGTCACTCTAATAGTTTTATGGTCAACTTTTAAAACTATCATCACTTATGTATTAACTATACTTTCTAATTTTCAGTTGAAATGTGTCTTTAAATTTTAGCCGTAAGTTAAGTATATTTGTATGTATGCATACTACAATGTAATCAGGTTAAGTCTGTGTAGAAACTGGGAATGTTCCTATGATTTGTGTTCAGTACCTAAGGCTGTGCCTTTATTTTACAATGCACTATGATTTAGGTTTCTAATTTAAATAATGTAAATTTTTTATGCTGTGCTATTGATGACAATGTCCGGTTTTGCAAAATTTAAGTTGTTTTATGAACATAAAACTGAATATGTGACATTTTAAAAATGAAAGCTAAATGGGATCACATGTTCCTATAGCCTTGGAACCGACTGCCTATCAACGATCATGTGACAATAATATGATTTCTAAAACTGCTTTAAGTTAGATAACATTTGAAATTCTAGGACATATAAAACTGTTTTACTTAGCATAGGAAATAAAATTCTCTCTCAATAACATTTGAAATAATGTTAACATTTCCTTCTGGAAAATACAATGCAATCAGGATTTACATTTGTTTGTAATGAGATCCTAGTCTGCAGGCTGGACTGACATTGAACCCGCACAAACACTCCTGATTGTGGCTCCTAAATGCTGGGATTACAGATAACGCACCACCACTCCTGCCTCAGACAGCTATCACTGACAGGAGAGGAGGACTTGGCAGTGGCATTCCTCAGGCCCTGGGTCCCATGAGACATGGGTGGCTTCCGCCAACAGACAAGGCTCTCCACAGCTGTGGGAAGCAGATGCAGGTAAGCAGCAAGGTGAGGCATAGTACTTCAAGTGACTATGTGAAAATCTGCTGTCTGTCCCCCCTTATGCAACACAAGGTGCTTCCAGCTTAGGGTGGTGGGCCACACGATGAATCTTGACTTTACTCAGGTTGAATAACTTATTTCCAAGGACTACTTCTGTTCTAGAATCTAATTACTGCATTTTCATGTTAAAACAAGAAAAACCCAACCCTGCTCATGTCCAGAGATACCAGCTCCCAATTATGGTTGTGCATCAAAACCCAACAAGTGGCTTTTAAGCAGTAATGAGAAACAATCTTCACTGAAGACCAGTGAATTCAATTACAAAGGCTGAGGCCTTGGTCATTTTTTGTTTTAAATGTATGCATCACTATTTCTTGGGCATAAAGTTGAGATCTATATCTTACACAGGTAAAACTCAGAGACTGGTACAAAATGGACAGTAACATTACTACAGAATTTTCACTGAAATGGAGGTTGCAATTAACCTAAGCAATGTGTTTTTAAAAGTGTTGTAAGGAGGTACTGAGCATATCAAAAAGTACATCAACTACTTGATTTTTTAAAAAAGTAGTATTGTGAAAAAGATTTTAAAAACAAACTTTGATATGAATAAATTCCTACAGAAAAAAACCTCCATTTATGTTTTTTTTTAAAAGGTCTTCAAAGCAGGAATGAAGAGGTCCATCTGCCCCCTCCAAATGGTTTCAGAACATAAAGGAGAAACTTCAGTTATTGGCTCATATTTGACAAATGTAGTGACACCTTTTTAAGAAGAAGACTAAAGCCTTCTAAAAGTCTCATGAAAGAAACCTTCATGTAAAATCCTGGACTAAATGAAACTTACTGAGGAAAAATGAAAACCTTTAGAAATAAAAATTTAAAAAAAAATGATGTGGTAAAACCAATAAGAAAAATTCAATGATTGAAAACAAAGTAGGTGTCCCCAGGTGTGGGACAATGCGTTTCGGTACTCCCAGCAATTGGGAGTTTGAGGCAGGAAGAGTCCAAGGGCAAGGTCATCCTGGGCTACAGAAAAAGAGACTTTCTCAAAAATAGAATAGTGAAATGAATGTCTTCATGGGACTCCGATGTTCTGGTGAGCAACATTTACTCATCACAAGAACATGCAGAAGACAAGACACTGGATGAGGAAGCTATACCCAACAAAGAAACCAGCTAGCCAGCAGGGTCTTTGGCTTATTGTGCAAACACACTTGTGCTCATCTTGGCCCATGATACATTCAGTACCCTGTCATCAAGCCAGCAGAAGCATCTTCAGTGCAAGCTTTTGAAAGAAAAGGCATGACTGCTCCCCATCTTGGTTATGCAGTTACCCTTTTTTTTCTGCTCTGCTGTCCCCACAGACACCGCACTCCTATTCTTCTACTTATGTTTCCTCCTTTCACCTTCCATGACAGCCGTCACCACAATGGCCCGTTCAACTGTCCACATACATTTACAACAGACCTTCTCAATGACAGTAACACACTTCAAGTGTCAGCTTTTAAGGCACTAGCACGTCATCTGAAATAAAGGAGCTATACTGAAAAAGCATGAGTTTCTATTAGTCCATATCTGTGTGCTATAATTTATCTGATCATTTTAGGTCTGTTCTATAGATCTTTCTTTGAATGCAGCGACATATGATATACCTCCTTGTAATTAGCAAACATTCCATAAATATTAGGCAAAAAAAAAAAATCTGTTGACCTAAAATTTGAACAAAATATTAAAAGACATGCAATGTACATACTACATTTAACAGTTACACTGTAGGTAATTGGAGAGGTGGCTCATCAGTTACGAGCAGTGGCTGCACTTCTAGAGGTCTTGCGTTCGATTCTCAGCACCCACATGGTAGCTCACCACTGTCTTATGCCCTCTTCTGGTCTCTGTGAGTACCAGGCATGCATATGATACATAGACAACATTCAGGCAAAACACCTATCGCTCATAAAATTTTTAAAAAAAACTTAATTACATTTTAATAGCCAACAGTGAAACAATGGTGTCTTTCAGTCTATAAACAAACTAGTACCAGGAGAAGGGATTTTTATGAGTCTACTCCTTTGGAAGGGATACTTAAAATAACATTGCAAAGACTTGTTTACAATGCAAAAGTATCTAGTTTGTTTGAGAGACCGAGCTGAAAAAAAAAAAATGAACATCTGTTAAGATTTGCAAAGATGCTTGCATGGGTGTACCACTGACTGCACATGCGCAGGACTTTTATCTGTTTGTCCATTCTTCTTTCTTTGAGAGGATAAACAGACTAATTTGTTTTCCCAGATTTGCAAATTTTATAGTGGGTTGAGCTCCTGGGGGAACTAACAGCAGATGGATACTTGTTATAATTTCAGCTACCTTGGGGCTTAGAAAGCTGCCATTTTTTTTCTAAAGACAATCAATTTCTCACTTTAAGAAACACAGCAAAGCAGTGGGTATATCCAGAATATGTTTTTGGAGCATCTTTTATATTAAAGGATGGGTGGTGCCAGCTTGCAGTAATCAGAAGGCATTCTCACAAGAGCGGCCATTGTTCTGTCATCTAGAAAACACATGGGGATGAGGACCCTTAAGGCAACTGAGAGAAGACAGCACTAGAGCCCTGCATCACAGCACTAGACTTCCAACCGTCAGTCAGCAGGACACCACTTAGTTTTGGTTTGACTACAAGGCTCTGGTAGATAGCTGTGCATCACAACCCTTTAAATAGCTTAAATTTGCATTCAGGCTGCATCTGAATACAGAACACATTCGGTGAATCCAACATCTGGGATCTCACTCAGCACTATTCAGAAATGATGGGAGGAAATGCAGGCATATTAAGTAATCAGTCTTAAGTATTTTGATAACACTAGAAACATAATCTTATTTTCATATTGTCTGTGGAAAATGTGACCCAGTTGAACAATGGCCACGAAGATTTGCTGACACTGGGGATTGCTACATGTCAGCCTAAAGCTCTGTCCACTCTAGGCACAGGGAGCTGCATCCTTAAAATCGTCTTCTCACCCCTGCAACAGATGGCACTGAAAAAAAACCTGTCGTGTTCTCAGGTCAATTTTAAGGTTTACTCATAAAATTATAGAATTCCTATAGATTCCTATAGAATGTTCCCAGTTCATGAGTTCTGTCCCTTATGTCTCAGTTTCCTTGTTTTAAGAGCGGTTCCTCTTCAGAGAGCTGTTAGAGGGCTATATGGTGCAATGCATGAAGAAGCGCACTCAGTGGCTATCAATTCCCTTCACCTGCCTTCATTTTTACAGACCTCTTTTCATTCTCTTACAGCTTCTTTTACCTTTTTCCCACTTTGTTATTAGATGTTGCCAGATGTAAATAATTATTGCAGAGTCCGCTGTGCGTTTGGTTTAGACCTGGGACACACAGCTCCAGTCCTCTCCGCACTCCTCAGTCCCTACCTGCTGGCATACCCTGCTCTCTGCCCTGGACTCTCTGGGGCAAGCGCTTTTCCATCCCCTTCACCATATAATCCAGACATTTTGTTCTCTTGCTTTTCTCTCCCTTTCCCTCCCACTCTCCCTCTCTCCACTTCTCCCCCTCTCCCTCTCCCTCTCTCTTCTCTCTCATGGAGCCAAGAGCTGCTTCCAATGAACCTACATTTATACACATTAACTTACCTTGCATGAAAATCAGTCCAATGTCCTCATTTTTTTTTTAATTATAGGAAAATGGAGGGATGTTGGCATATAAGCAACCTGCCTCTAGGTTGCTTAGCAACCTGATGTCATTGTTAGCATACCTGCTTCCAGGCTGCCCACTACCAGGTGTGCGCCCCTGCCCAGGATATAAAAGGGCAGACCTACCTCTTCTTTCTTGTCTCTTGCTCTCTCTTGTTCAGTCTTTCTGTCTGTCTGTCATATTCATTGCTTGGCATCTTATTTTAATCCTAATATCTGCCATCACCTGCCACCTCTGCTGGGGAACAAAGTAAAAAAGGACAAACCTGTCACCTCATCTCTCTCTCACTCTCTTCCACTTCTCTCTTACCTCTCTCTTGCACTCTAAGGGGTGTCCCCTTTCCTTTTCTTGCTCTCTCCCACTGTCTCTCTGTCTCTGTCTCTGTCTCTCTAACCTCATGGCCCACTCAGGCCCTAGCTCATCCCCCATTTCTTTGTCTCCCCACGCTTCTACAATAAATCTCTCCATATCAGATTTGTTGTGTCTCACTCTAATTAATTTTAATCCTAAATATCAGATCTGTTGCATCTCATTCTAATTATTTCTAATCCTAACAATAAGTATCAGTCTATCCGGAGTTGTAATGGAATTAAATTCATGAGAATAAAGAGGCTTACTATGCTGGGTAGTTTGCTTATTTATTTATTATAATTTATTCAGATTACATCCCAATTGTTATCCCCCACCTCGTTTGTATCTTCCCATCCCTGCCCTCCCTCCCTCTTTCTCACTATTCCTCTCCTCTAGACCTCTTTAAGAAGGGGACCTCCTGCCCCACCATATGATCACAGCCTATCAGGTCTCATCCAGACAGCCTGCTTCCCCTTCCTCTGTGTGCCCACCAGGCCTCCCACTGAGGGGAAACATCAGGAAGAATCAGATACTGAGTCAGAACATGAGAAAAAAATGACAATGAGCTGGGTTAGTGGTTTTAATACCAAGCTGGTGGCTTAATAATTAGTCACTCTAGCATAACTTTCCTCTAAAATGCAGATTCCCAGACCCAGTGAGCAGTGAGTTTATCAGCTTGAATACTAACAAGTACCAAAAACACAGGATAAAAGGAAAAGGTAACTTCAGATCTTCCCCTTATCTAAAACAGATTCCTCACCTATTCTTCATTTTAAAGTTATATTTTATTTCTTTGAAAATTTTATACAATGTATTTTTAACATATTCACCCCCCAACTCTTCCCCACAACTACTCTAAAATCCATCCTTATCTCCTTACCCTCCTCCAACTTCCTGTGTTTTTTTTTTTCCTATTCAATACCCATCAACTCCAATTTAACTCCAATTTAAGTTGTCCATCCATTAACTTCTGGGTATGGAGCCACTCAATGGAGCATGGCTGAATTATCAGGAGTCACACCCTTAATAAAACAAAACAAAACAAAACAAAAACAAAAACCCGACTCTGCCTTTCCTGGAAGCCATCAAGTGCTCATGGCCCCTCAGTGAAGAAGGGAAGCTCGTGAGCAACTTCCCACTCCATGCTCCAGGGTTAACTGGCTTGATCTTGTGCAGGCAACCATGGCTTCTATGAGCACAAGAGAGAATTATCTTCTTTGTTGAACTGTGTAGTCATTCCATCCTCAGCAGCTCAGAGCAGGGAAGAAAGCCCCCCTTTCTCGCACATCTCGTATTCAACTTATTACTTGGTCTTGTCAGACATGCATTCACAGTGCTCTCAGAATACAAATGCTTTCCCCTACTGCCACTACGAGAGCCCTCATCCAAGTCATTAGAATTCTTCATCTGCCTCTCCCTGCTTTATCCCCCTTTCTTCCTTAAATCTTTCTAGTGTAGGAGCCATATTAAGCTTATAAAATGCAAACCACACAAACATTCACACCGAATGACTAGAAAAGTGCTAAGAGACACATAGGTTTGTTGAAAAAAATGAATATTATCTGGGGCAGGAGAAAGCTCTCAGTGGTGTTAACAATAGTACTCAATAAAAACAAAACTGAGTCATGGACAGGAAGGGATGACACCAGAGGAAACAGAAGAAGCAAAAGGGCTATAAGGCTATGGGCACCATAAGAAGTTTAGACTCTACTTAGTACCTATCAAGGAGCAGAGGAATAAATAGGTCCAGATATGCATGGCAAGGATCATTCTTATTGTGTGTAAAAAGTATCAATTTTGCTGGGTGTGCAGCTATTATGACTATACTAAGGAAGCTGAGACAAGAGGAGAGCAAGTACAAGCCCTGCTTACATTGCACTGTGAAGCTCTGTCTCCAACAAAACATCATCCCAGAAACAACAAGAAAAAACTATATGTGCTAAGCAACTAGACTGTGAAATGAAACATGTGCAAAGGCTCATTGATACCCTAGGCAAGAGGCAATGCTACTTTTAGTTAGAATAAAGAATAATGAGAGACAGATTGAAATAAATTTGAGATATAGTTGAGATGTACGAAGAACATAGGAGTAATATTAGGAGGCAAATATCAGTGCTGAGTCCCCACTTTCCCTCTAGATGTACCGCCTACCGAGACAGGACACAGAAGGACAGTGTAGATCAGTAGGTGCAAAAGAGTTCTTGCTGACACTTTGAGGTTAAAGAGCACCATGGTACCCAGGCATCCAGGTAAAGCTCACATTTGGCAACTGGAATTGTGAGATTGAAACTGACAACAAACAAACAATAACAAAACCCAAAAAACCTCTGACTAGAAGATGTAATTTTTAAAAGCATTAATTTATATGCTGTAGGTTAATGCTACTGCTTAATCTCATCTGAAGGACACTCAAAGATTAATCTCTAATGAGAGCTTTAAGAAGCAAAAACTTAAGGAGGCAAGTGGATGACTGCAAGAACACAGTGCTTTCCAGAAACCACAGGGATTGCAGGTATGAGCTCACAGATTGGCACAGCGTGTAAGAGACCTGCACAAGCCCAAGACAGACAAAGTCCTATCATGGAGGGAGGGAGGGAGAGAGGGAGGGAGGGGGGGAGGGAGGGAGGGAGGGAGGGATAATGTCCTACCTTCAGCTAAGGAGCTATTGACATTTGACAGCTGCTGAGAAACAGAGGGCCAGTTTTCTTTAAGAATGTGAACTCCTCTGGGTCACTGCAGCAGAGCAGGCCCCCAGCCAAGAGTATTTGGGAAACACAAATTGGAGTCAATAGGGGTATGTGTCAGGAGTGAATATAATAAAAATGCATTGTGGAAAAGTCTCAATGGAGTAGCATATTATTTTTTTAAAGGAAAGTGAGATGCTGGAGAGATGGCTCAGTGGTTAAGAGCTCTTGTTCTTTTTTCAAGGAACCTGGGCTGGTTACCAGAACCCACACAGCTTACAAACAACTTTGGCTCCAATTCCAGGGGACCTAGTACCTTATTCTAGTCTTTATGAGCAACACATACACACACACACATACACACACACACCATACATTCATACATGTAGGCAAAACACATATAAAATAACTATTTTTTTTTAAAGAAATAATGTGACTATGCCATTTTCAAAGTGGGATCTTCAGAACACTATGAGGATTAGAAGAGAGAAAGAGCACACACGCCCTGATTGATGGTGACCAAATGATGTCACATAGGGAGCTAGAACTAAGAAGCATCACCAGTTACATTTCTTTTGGTGTTGGGGCAAATGAGTCAAAATAAACTTTTTGTTATAACGTTTTTAGTCTTGTAACCGTGTGATGGAAAGTAGAGCAGCAAAGTAAGTCAGCTATGAACGGATAAGGCTAGGAAAAGACATATAATAAAATCGGAACAGTATGTAATGCTAAGAAAAAGGTTCTACCAAGGCCAGAAACAGATGAAGTCCCAGAAGTGAGCAGTGATGTCTGGAACACACAGGCATGAAGTGAGATTTCTCAGATGGGAACCCTTGCTCATATCAATATTCTACAGACACAGCACTATGAAATGGCACCTATTTACAAACTGAACAGTTTTTTTCAAACATCACAGTAATTTTAAAAAGGTACCTGTGTAATCCACTAAAGGGAAGTAACACTCAGATGGGTTTTCAGTGAGAAGAAAGACAAATTTTTCAAGTAGTTCGCCTAAAGCTGTAACAAACAGAGCAATTAGAATTTTAAAAGTCAAGAGAGTACAATGTGTGACAACGCATCATTAAGTCACAGACTGGCACATAAAAGTCAACTGAACTCCACAGTTCTGAGGAGTTCAACTCAAAATTCAGGCTTTTATTAGTATTCATAGCATTTCTGATTCAACTGAATTTTAATCACTTAGCTGTGAACTTATTCAATATATAACTAAAAAAGAAATATCATCTTTAGATGACCTAACAATTACCTCAGAATTTAATTGTTTCCAATGCATCCATTAGGTTATCATATCTCAGAATTTGCATACAGAAAAAAATGGTGAACCTTAAGACCAAGATTAATTACAGCTTGTGTCATTTTCAAAGCTGTGACATATTATGTCTTTTATACTTTACAGCTGATAGTATCTTTTCAAGGAACCAGATCAGAGAAACCAAGTACTAGCTGACTTAATGTGACATAATGGCTCGTTTCTAGGCCTGTGTGATAATATCACAGTGTTTGCATGTATCCTACAAATGGATGCTCCAGGGGATTATAATTAATATGCAACGCAGAGGATTTTGTTTTCTTTTCTCTAAAGAAATGTATCTACAGAGGAGATGATTGCTTAATGATGAAGCATGTGATATTGTGTCACACTTTTAAATTGTGCCCTTCTTACACTTGGAATCCTAACCATAACCTTTAGTACCTAAATGGATTCTGCTTTACATTCAAGTATATTTTAAGCATATAATTCCTCAAAGAAAAGTTAATGTTCAAAGTGTTAAAAATACATAATAAAAAAGGAATGGTATGGTTTTCAGTAAATGCAGAGAGCAAGCTATATATTTAACATTTTGATGGCTAGGGATGAAAATGAAGTGTTTTTATCCATTGAACCCCATTCATTATACAATTTCAATGCAAAATAAGTATTTAAGAACATGGAAACTCAATAGTCATGGCTTGAGAAATATCTCTGTATACAGATTTAAGTTTGCAATTGCTTAGGCTGGTTCTATATTTACAAACACTGTCATAACTCTACTATATGTGTAAAACTGTTTCAAAAAATTTTTCTTTTATATGTTCACACATAATATCCACAGGAGAAAACTTTTGGCATGTGTGTGTGTGTGTGTGTGTGTGTGTGTGTGTGTGTGTGTGTGTGTACTTTTGAAGTAGATTTTTTAGAAAGGACAATGTGATGAAGTCCACATATGATTATTTTTAATTTAATGGTTCAAATTCACAATGTAAAGTGCAAGATACACAGTAACAACTATTGCTCAGAAACATCATTTTCAGTGGATATGTCCATTGAAATCTTTAATTATAATGTATTACCTTCATTGAGTGCAACCGTATTTGCTATGTGCTATGTATTTAAGTATTATGTTAGAAATAATGGGACAAATCAAAACATACTGCTACACAATTACTGGTGTGAGTTTTCTATTTAAACAGAGCATGTCTCCTTTAAATGCCAGGGGTTTTGCTGCTGTTTTTGTACACAGGCTCACACATCAGTCTGAATGTTGCTTTGAAGCTCACACCAGAAAGCATGATATTTGATACCTGTAAGGTATGAGAGTTATTAGATTTGCTACTTGCCCATGGAAGGCTTGGATCAAGACAGGATGATCCGAAGGAGACCAGAGAAAAGTGCAAGCCGTATTACTTGCTATAGTGGAAACAAAAAGAAACGGAGGGCTCTGCTTCCTAATCCTCCAGCTGTAATGGGGAAATTTAAAAATCTCATTTTCCCCATTTGTTTGTTTTTGGAAGCAACATACTCAAAATGTCAAAAAAAAAAATCCTAAAACCAAAAAAGTATCAAAGGCCATAGCTTATTGGTATAAGAATTTAAAATTTAGGGCACAGGAAGCAACTCTTAATGGTAAAACTAAAATAACTATATAATATTCCCCTGAAAGCAAACTATGGAATATTGTTTCATCTAGAGTGTATATTAATCTTAAATGAGAAATCTGAAATTTCTATAAAGGATTCAAATTATGGCCTTTCTACCTTTAATTATGCCTGTTCTCTGGGGTAAGAACATAGTTAAAAGAGTCTACTATTTATAGGCCTCAAAGAACACATAGGTTTTCTGTAGAGAAGACTGCAGCTAGGACCTGAAAAGAAAGGTGCTGACGTCAAGTCTCCCTTGGTGTTGCCCCACCCTAACCCCATCCTACCAGAATGGTAGCATTCCTCTAGGCCCACATAAGATAATTATATCCAACAGGCCTGTTCTGGCCCTGAGTCCAGGGCCACTATGGACAACTGGCCACAGCTGGGGGAGTAACAGTTGGTTTTCTTCAGAGGAGGGAAAGGCAGAGGGAGAGGAGGAGGAAGGAGCGAGAGAGCCACATAAGAAACTGGGAGGAAAAAGTAGTGGTGGGGAATAGGAAGGGTTAGCAGACAGGGAATAGGAGGTCGATTTAATCAAAATATATTGTACAAATATTAGGTAAAATATATTTTAAGAGAGATGACACATTTGGGAAGTGAGCAAGTCAGGAGAGCTCTATTCCTTATGAATGAGTCCAACACTATTATAAAGGGGTTTGAGGAGCCGCATCACCCCCTTTCCATGCTGTGAGGAGGCAGAGAGCATACCATTTCTGAAGCAGATAACAAGCCTACACCACACACGGAATCTGCCCAAGCCTTGACCTCTGTCTTCCCAGCTTTTAAAACTGTGAGAAATAAATGTATATTTCTAAGGTTATAGCAAATTAAGATGCCATCACCATAGCAACTGGTTCCAAAACAAAGAAACACAGTGCTTGCAAATACTCAAAGTGTCTGCTGGATTCACTACCCAGGCACTTTGATTATATGGCTGCTATCCAGTCACAGTATAGGAAAGCTATGCTAACAGTTCAATTTTCTCTCTATTAAACCTGCAGGCACTGAGTAGATATTTTGTTCTTCAGACCCTTGCATATTCAAGAATGTATTCTTTTTTTCCTCGTGCCTCTACTCCCCAAACTTGGAATTCTCATTTTCTAAGAATTTAGTCCATGCAACTCTATCTACTTTTAATGACTTAATGTTTTCAGGTTGTTCATCTTCATCTTTCTATTTTAAAATCTTTGTTGTTTTGTACAATGACAGATTCTTGAGTTGTAGGGAGAGCAAAAAGGACAAGAATGTCCTTTAGCCATGCTGCAGGGTGTCCTTCCTTCTTGATTTCTCTTCAGTTGTGTGCTGACTAACAGTCTATTTCCATCTGACCTCTATCAGTCCTGAGAGGTCCGCTGCCCTCTGTATGGCTTATCCCTAATATGAAAGGTGTTGACTCTCTCTTCTTTCAAGACTTTTTCTTGTTTTGCTTTTGAAAGTTTAATGATATTGCATTTGATGTGGGCTTCCTTGCATGTCTCCGTGTGGGGTGAACTTGGATCTTCTGAGCTCACTTCTCTTTACAAATGAATAAGTTTCCAGTCATCGTTTCCTCAGATGCTTTCATTGTCTCAAACTATCTTTCAGGACATGAGTACTGAGCCTGGCTCAGAACCATTTCCCATGCTGTCTCCATGGGACAAGAAGTTACCTTTCTCAAAGTCTTCTGCCTTTGAGAAGCTGCCCTTTCCCTGGACCTGCAGCTAGAGGAAGTAGGGTTTTATTGTTATATTCCATTTTCCTGCATCTGTTGTCATTGTCAATCAATCAGGCTAGAATATAGAAGTCAAAAGAAAACACGGGCTGGGCAGTGGTGGTGCACGCCTTAATCCCAGCACTCGGGAGGCAGAGGCAGGTGGATCTCTGTGAGTTTGAGGCCAGCCTGGTCTACAGAGTGAGTTCCAGGATAGCCAAGACTACACAGAGAAACCTTATCTCAAAAACAGCAGCAGCAGCAGCAGCAGCAACAACAACAAAAACAACAACAACAACAAAAGACTTAGGTTTTTTTAATAGAAAAGAACAAAAGAACAGAAAATTTACTTCTATAGATCCTAAGCAGACAGCTTGATTTCTGCTTCTGGAGTTATTTTGTTTGCTGTGTGTGGGACACCATGGGTCTTTACCTGCGGACCCCCCAAAAAGGACAAAAGAAATCTGACCTACCTTTCATGGGTCTACTTTGTCAGTTCATTAAAGGCTAAATGTTATTTCTGTCAGATAAATGAGCCCACCATATGTTTTTCTTCTTTTACCTTCTTGTAAATTGTTTTTTGGGAAATGCTAAGAATTAAGCATGGGGCATTCTACATTCTGTACAAGTATTCTACCATTGAGATATGTATGTATGTATGTATGTATGTATGTATATAGTGGTTACCTAGCAAATACAACCACCATTTCTAACACTGACTATTAAATATACTGTGTTGCTCAGTCACCAACTTAAACCATAGTAATCACACATGGGAATTTTAGTCATGAACTAAGGCATCAATCAATATCAATGAAGGAAATACATACAAGGCAGATATTAAACTGAATGTCTCTGAGATCAATAATAAAGATTAATAGGAAATACTGATTAGAGAATAATGGGGAAATGGTGCTTTACTGGAGAGCTGACTTAAAATATTGGGTAGAATTTACCATGTGGGGGTTGATTCCAAAAGTTATTGCTCATGCTAGACAGATACTCAGAAGTTAGGGTGGGAAAGCCAAAAGAACACCACAAGTCAATTGACTCACTGACACTTTCCTGACAATGAAATGAGAAAAAACAAAGGGAATTCTAGAATGATCTGTATTCCAATGAATAAAAAGTCAAGAACCCAATACCACAATTGAGATTCAATCAGTGAGTAGAGTGGCCCCTGTGCTCCCTTCTGGTGCTGAAGTGTTAATACAAATAGAGAAAAGGACATGTTCTAACTACTTCTTCATTAAGATGTTAAAACAAAGAAAGAAACAAATAAAAAACAGCCTGGAAGATAGTTGGTTTGTGGTTGGAAAGATGGAAATTCAACCCAAAATTTGGGCGCAGAAGGGTAAGAATTTGACCTTTCTCTCTCTGTCTTAAACATTAGCATTTCTGTGGGGTCAGGAAAGAATCTAGGTCCTAGAACCCATCACCTCACCCCAAGGCTGTGAGTGCAGAAACATTTGCTTTCTGTCCCCACAGGCTCACTCGCTCCTCTCATAAGCTTTACGTCTGGAAGGAAACTCACAAATACAAGGAGCCACAACCAATACATTGGGACATTTTCTCAATGGTCAGGTTAAATTAAATTCATGAATACTACTTAACATGGGTTCTTCTCTCTTCCTTTGGTATTACCAGAAAAGGGTAGTATGTGCCCCCTGCAGCAACGACATAGTCAAAAAGCTAGTCCTCAAACTGTAACGATATTTCCTTTTGTTTCCCCTTTTATCAGTTTAACATTTATAATCATAAGGAAATTTAAAACTAACTCATTCTCTTATGAAAATGTTAACAAATGGGTTTGTTATATTATTTACTATTCATTACTTATCATTCAATTTATTATATATTATGAGGCATTGCATTGTCTTAAACAAAAACTCAGAGTAGGTTAATTCACAAAAGGTAATTTATCCAAGAGTGCAGAGGCAGACTCTGTGGGAAAGGGGAGGCGCGCATGCGCGTGCACGTGCGTGCATGCATGCACGCGCACGTGCGTGCATGCACGCGTATACCCGCAGAAACAGTATGCCGGGTTTTTGCAATGAGTTTGCCTTCAAAGTTAGTTCACGTGAGATTATAGATACTGCATGTAGGGACTGGAAGAAAATCTAAGTGAGAGAAGTCCTGCATGGATATGTATTATTGACACAGTCACAGCCATGTGGAGGATACCAAGGTCTCCAGTCTACGGGAAATTTGTAAAGCTATTATTCATATGGGTGGTAAGACTTTCTGTAGGGGAAGCAGTATGAGTGTTTATGAACAAGTCACCATCCTGTAGAAACACTGGCAACTGCAGCCGTCTCTCCTGAGTGTTTACAGCGTGACGATGCTCACCATCAGGGACTTTCATACCAAGATTAGCTAACCCCTCCCCTGTGCCATAGTAATAAACACACTGACGGTCCTGGTCATGTCTGTGTGTCCCTCTATTTTCATTGCGTTGCCATCCACAGTCAGGTGTTCACAACGCAAGCCGATCTGATGGTTGCAAGATTGGCAACAAGTGTGCCATGAGATAACAGATACAACAATTTATTAGGAAGCCTTTGGTTGTCTATGTCTATCTGGTAATAATTATTGTCTCTAATAGACAAAAGGGTAGGTATAAAAAGGTGATAAAGAAAAGTGGCATTAGATTACCTGAATTCACCTCCTGCCTCTTCTCATATAGAGAACTAAGCTATTACTAAAATTATGATTTTCAGTTTCATTGTTGATAAAATATAGATTATATCATGAAGTTGTTATGCAGTATAATGAGTTGTGTAAGTGAGTAAACATCAGGCAGAGAAGAATGGATCCATGGCTGACAGAAGCTCACAGTAAAAGGGTGGACACAGCATCAGAAAGCACCTCATAACTGAGAAAGGACATGTCCCCAGATGCCAAAGAAAACCCTTATTTCTTGAGTTTACCTGTACCATTTCAGAGGATAATGGCTGGACATGTGACACTTCTCTTCTGTTTCCCTTTGAGAGAGAAACACTCCAAACTGTCTTTTGTAGTTTTGTTATTTTGTTTTTGAAACAGGGTTTCTTTGTGTAGCCCTGTCTGTCCTGGGCCTCTCTGTGTAGACTAGCCTGGCTTGGAACTCAGAGATCCTGCCTGCCTCTGCCTCCCAAGTGCTGGGATTAAAGGCATGTGCCACCTCCCCAAAGGCCAGAACTACATTTTCTGATGTATTTAAACTGAACTATTCCAAACTACTACTCTCCTAATTTGCTATGTACTTTTTGGCATCTGCAAAACCCATAGAGGAAGCCTGTTTTAAATATTCTCTATTATACAATCATGAGTATATATATATGTATATATATATGTATATATACGGCACACATATACACATCTATATCTTAATAGATACCTTATAAATCTGAAGGGAAACTAAACAAAAATTAACTGCTCATTTATACTCATACTGTGGAGAATAATTTTGTGATTTAGTTGCCACATAAATATATCTTTATTCTCTAAAAAAAAAAATATTACTTCCCAACAAAATATAAATGTTATTTTTAAGTTCCTGTTTTTAATTTTATAACAAATATGAAACAATTAAGTATGGCTGATGAAATTAAGTCACTTGTAAATGACAATGTTTAGTAAATCTAGCTTATAACAGCAACAGACTGAAGTTACCGCTTCAGGATGCTAAAGCCCATGTAAGTAACTGAAGTTAAACTTTCTTTATAAGTTTGAAACTAGCGATGCTCCCTTAAGACAGGGCTTGCTTGAGAATCACTTAGTTTCCTGGAAGCCTGGCAGTGTTTTAAGATCCTTATGTCATTGGTGAACTGGTAAAACTTCTACAGAGATACAGCAATGTGATACATGAAGGTGAGGACTGTAGAAACCAGGCCAACTGTACACAAGGCAGGGGAACCTCGGGGCTGCTTGCCATGCGTGAAGTCTGTTAAAAGGCTTAAGAGTTCTCTGGACTTTGGTTCTTTCAGAACTTCAAGTCTTTAGTGGAGCAATGGACTTTTCCAACTAGCATTACATTTCCTGCATGCACATGCAGAAATATTGAGGAGCCACAGCTTCTGTTAAAATCATCTTATGCAGGAAGATGCCCAGTAGAAAATGCCACACTCACCGCCTCCACTGATGGCATCTGGATTGGACTTCATTGTTTCACAAAACTGTCTCCGGCAGTTTTCTATCCACTCTGTTTGTTTATCAGACATTTTGAAGCATGATAACAGCTTTCCAATGTCACTGTCTAGTAAGAAAAACAGCACGTTAGAATAGTACAAACTGGATAGAGCCAAACATCTGTCCTGACGCCAAAGCGGCCAAGAATAACCACTCACGACAAAACAGCGCAATGATAATTCCATACGAGAAAATGACAGCATTTCCGCTCTATACATTGGGATCATTAAGTATTAAGCGTTTTAAGACAAGTACTCATATACCACAATTGACAATTATCAGAATGGCCACTAAATAGGTAATGGGCAGAGAGCATGCACATAGCTAGACAGGGCAAGTTTCATGTGCAGGGCAGGACAAGTGAGCTGGTAGCAGGGCCCTCATCAGATAACCTTCAAGAACGAGCAATTTACAAAATATCATTTAGCTTTGATATTTTCTACTTAAGATTTTCTGATTTTGGTTGGTAGTGGGTAACTGGCCATGGGAGGTAAGCCTACAGGGAAGGACAAACGATTGCATTCCTGTATGTGTGCACACAGAGAACACGCAGAGAGAACACGCTCCATGAGGAGCAGGAGCTCCATGATCTAGGTTACAGCTTTAATTAGCCTTCAGAGGCTGGCACACGCCATCCACCACTCCGCGGTCATCACATCCAGAATTGTATTTGTATGCAATACTAACAAATAATAAGAATATTCGAGTAACCAAAGGAGGTTAATGACCCCCTAGTGTGGCACACACTTGTCCTGGGACTCGGAAGTCCTGGAGTTTCAGGTGTGTGCCACCACATCTGGTCCCCCACACAAAATGACTGTGTTGCAAAATCAAGCTGACAGACGCACAAGCGACTCCCTGCTAAAAAAGTATCCATTATTATTTTTAAAACTAAAAGCAAACCTGCAGTCATCGCAAAAGTAAAAGTGTGCAATAGCCAAATAATATGAAGAAAACAGAACACTGTGGCTTGTAACTAGTAAATAAATCAATTAATGACACAGACTCACAGAAGGCTGTGACAAAGGGTTAAATGTGATTACTTTCAGAGATTTAGAGAAACATGAAACTAAATGGTTAAACAGAGCTTAGCTTCTTATTAAATACTGACCTCCCACTCTGTACAAAGAAAGCAAAGAGCATTCACCTAACAGCCTCTATAAATCTTGCGTCATTGTAATGAGCAAAAGGAGAGAGGTACAGAGGACGCATCCTATACTTTACTATTTCTGTGAAATGCTAGCACCAAAAAATAATCTCATAGGAAGCAGTGGTTCTCAAGTGGCTGCAGTTTTGGTCCCAAGGGGGCCTTGGCAGAGGCATTCCAGCTGTCCCACCTGGGGAAGCAGAAGGAAGGCCCACTGACATCCATCCGATGAGCACAAGAGCCCAGCAATGCCACATGTCAACATACTGGCTCCTCACAGAAGTCAAACTTTCCAAAATATGTATGGTGTTAAGGCTCAGCTGTGGTTGAGGAAACACATTTTCACAGTGAGGGACAAGGGCCGGTGTCTACCTGTGACTAAGGATGCACAAAAGACAACTCTGAGTACTAGAGATTTGCTGTGACGTCATGAGAAAACACTGTATTTGGTTGGTTATGATGATTGTATGCCTAGAGATATTTGTCGAATTTAAAAGTATGTTCTTTAAATGAGTACATTTTATTACATAAAAAACTACACATCATATGTGTATGTTTATAGATAACTGAAAAGCCAATGACTGAGCAAATTAATATGTCTCTCAACTACTGGTAGCTCTAGATCACAATTTGGTGTGACATTTACATTGGAACTGACTAAACTTTTATTAAAGGTATGTGCTTACTTAAAATGCTCATACATGAGGTCCCTAAGGAAGTCACGTGTGGAAGCTCATGCCAGTAAGCCCAGTGTTACAAGGATTACTAGCCTGGGAGCCACTGAGGATGCACTGTTGCCCTGGTCAGCTTTGGAGCCCATCTCCTACTTCCCTGGTCATACCTGAAAGTTAAAATGCAATATCGAAAACTAGAGATGTAAAGGCTTTACTGAAGCCCATTAAGGAAAAGCTACTTCTTCCTGGCCAAAAGAATAAAATCAGAGTTCAGCTTCTGACCTGCATGGAGACATGAATTTCCAATCTGTTGCCAAGCTTAGATCGTTACTTACTATTGCAACCCCCTTTGAAAGTTAATCCATCTGGGCCTGTCAGTCAGCTTACTTACCTGAAGCTGTGTTACAGGATGGGCAGAATAATTATCTCCTTAGTGCGACAACTCACTTTTCCTCCACAGAGGCCCGTCTGCCAAGGTAGCTGTTTACAGGGCTTCTAACATGCAGCGCTGCAAAGTCTGCCTGCTTTTCTGAGTCTCAACTTGGAAAGTGTACATTTTCCTTCTCATTTCTTTACCTCTTTTTTCAGATACCTCCCCAAAGCCTCAGCATGCTTTCTTTAACACTGTACTTTCTTAATCTTTCTCTGAAGTCCTCACTGTTCCACTATGCAGCTGCTTGCTGACTGCCATTGCTGAAGACACTCCCCAGCTTAGATCCTAAATCAAAAAACATTGGCAAGACTTCCTTCCTCTTTTCCATCTCCCTCCTCCAAGCTGCTGCCTAGATTTATGGCTTCAAGCCTGTAGTTTTTCTTCCAAACTTTAATAAAACTGTTCTTGAGCTTCCTTCTGAATTGAAATTCTATAGTCAACAAATGAGACCAAGAACCTTAAAGGAAACCCCAATTTCCCTAGTTACACCCACACTGGCAAGGCTGGTAGGGTTGGCCCAAGTTCAAGGTCATCCTGGAATACAGAGTAAGTCTTAAAAATAAGGCAGCATCAAGAAACCCCTTAATTATTAAATAATGGTATATTCTGTTTTCAAGAACACATTTTTGATGAGGAACAGCAACTGAAGCACTTGGTGCTAGAACATAAAGGATGCACAAAGTCAGGTGAAACAGATAGATATGATTCTATAGAAAGATAAGGTAAACTAGATAAGTTCTTCAAAAACCTCAGAGACATACAGAATATGGTACTTAATTTTTTTTATTATTTTAAAGATTCATTGACAAGTGACAGGTTAACTCCTAGCAACACCCAGCCTACCTCAAATATGATGAATGAGCATCAAAGAACCTTATAGAGATGGCTTCAAATGTGGCAAACAAGACACTGGGCAAAATGTTCTCATTTCTAACACAGACATAACTCTGCCTAAATAGGGCAAGCTTGGACGCAGGCAGAGTCGACAGGCAAACTCTGCCAAGACAGAGTAAGCAAGTCCTCAATAGTTCCTGCTTCACAATGTCTGTCAGATATACTGGGCCAGAAGGCTGAAGATGATGTTCTAATGTTACAGAGAACTTTGGGTGACTATTCAAGCAGCAAACTGTCTCTGTCATCTTCTCATTTGGAAAGCCGCTAACTTGCACTCAGGTAATTAATTTTATTCCTTCTCAAGTCTCTGACGAGGTTGAAGAACAGCTAGTTCAGTTTTACAATTAAGCTTAGTTGTTTAGGGATTAGGATGTTTTTAGGTCTAGATAGATGTTTTAAGTTGATAATGATGAGATATGATAGATATTTACATTTAGAATTTTAGACACACCAAAATAGGAAAGATGTTTTCTTCAAGGCTGCCAAATACAAATAGCCAAAACACTATGAACGTAACATTTATATAATTCCTTATTATTTCATAATTCTTCTTGCTGTAGGTAGTTTATTATATATGTGTGTAATAATATAAATATATCTATGTAAAAAATTTTTAAATGCAACCCCCAAATAAATAAAATTTTTAAAACCATGTTTATCTGTTTGTTAATGAATTAAAAATTTAAAGACAGTGACTCGTATAGCTTAAGCTGGTCTCAAAGTCCTGATCCTGACACCTATACCTCTAAGTACTGAGACTACCAGCCTATGCTCCTGTGGTGGTCTGGATGACTGTGTCCCCACGGGCTCAGATGTTTGAGCAGTGGTCCCAGTTGGTGGTACTGTTTGGAGAGGTGTGGTCTTAGTGGAGGACATATGGCACTGGGAGTCTTTGGACTTTTAGGGTTTAAAGTCCTCCTGCCATTCTGCATTCACTCTGTTTCCTGCATGCGATTGAAGACGTGAACACCCAGCTTACTGCTCTAGCTGTCATGGCTTGCTGCCATGATGGACCCTTTATCTCCAGAAGCCCCGAGAACCCTTCCTTTGCCACAGTGATTTATCATAGCAATGGGGCAGCCTATTAAGACAGACAGCCACCACACACTAGTTAAGAAATTTTATAATTATGACAGTTTTATAATTCAGGCTGATTTCTGGGTACAATGCAGGGGCCTTTAATAAAACAAAGCATGGGTGTGACCAAATTTTAAAATTCCATTATTAGCTTAAACATCATTTAATAGCAGATAATTCTATATAACCCTAATGGCATAATAGTTTTCTGGAAACTGAATATCACAAATCAACATGCAGATACTTTTATTTAGTCCTGATGAAATCACTATGAAAGAAAACTACTTTTTTTTTATTCCAAAATTAGTTTGGTACATTTTACAAGATAGAAAAGGACATGTGCATCCTGTCTATGCTTCTTTAAACCAATATAATTAACAGGTTCCTATGAGAAACTAGGTGAGAAAGAAAATATGTAAACTAGTCTAACTCCCATGGAAGAAAATTCAAAACAAATAAAGAAAATAAAAACAAGAAGTTCCTCATTTCTGATATTCACCACCGACAACTGAAATTGTTTCCTCTCTAAACTCAAAGGTTCTTGTTACAGTGAAAAGTAGAATTTTTCAACTCATTTTTTAATAATTGGGAATATTACATAATTTACCAAAAATTCACAATTAAAAGATTGTATTTATCATATAAGAGTTTAAACAATGGACAAAAGTAGACTATATACTACACAAAACCTTTTAACTTTAAAACAAGAAACAGGGCTGGAGAGATGGTTCAGTGGTTAAGAGCATTGGCTACTTGTACAGAAGACCTGGGTTTGATTCCCAGCACCCACAGGGCTGATCACAATGCTCTGTAACTCCAGTGGCAGGGCAGCCATCGTCCACTTCCGGCCTCCTCAAATATTGCATGCATGTAGCTCACAGACATGCAGGTAAGCAAAACACTCAGACACATAAAAATAAACAATTTAAATAAATAAATGAGCTAAATATAAATACAAAGAAACCTCACTATTCACACAGGAAAGAGGCCTTCTTTAATTTTACTGGGTGATTGGGAATCTCTACATACAAACACATAAGAGACGCTCTGGAAGGAACAGAAAGCCCAGGTCCCAGACCATGTCATACAGCCAATATTGTATCATGAAGCTTATTTATAGAAATGTTGATTTTTATTTGTGTTTCTATTTCTTTCCTTCCAGTCATATTAACATGGCCACCATTTCATATTATGCTATAATAAGCAAGTGAACAACCTATAATAGTCTCCAAGAAGCACAAGGAACACAGACAGACATTTCCCAAACTCGAAGTTTGAACTTACACACAATATTTCATATTGTGACCATTCGAACAGCTTTCATCACACTCCATACACGTATATAAGGTGCTGTGATGTTTGAGTAAGAATGGCCCCCGCACGCTCATAGATTTGAATGCTTTGGTCACCATGGAGTGGCACTACTAGGAGATGTGCCCTTCTTGGAGGACTTGTGTCACTGGGGGGTGTGCTCTGGGCTTTCAAATGCCCAATCTAGGCCCAGTCTCTCTATTCTTGCTAACTGCTGATCCGGATGCAGAACTCTCAGCTCCTTCTCCAGCACCATGTCTGCCTGCATACGTCCATGTTTCCTGCCATGACAATATGGACTAAACCTCTGAAACCGTAAGCCAGCCCCAATTAAATGCTTTCATTTATAAGAGTTGCCACAGTCATGGTTTCTCTTCACAGCAACTGAACATTGATTAAACCACGTATCTCTACTTACCTCTATTACCTTCTCTGGCCCCAATAGTTCCCTTCTTCTTCCAAATTATCTCCTTTTCACTCTCTTTTCTTTTTATTCTAGCTTCTATATATGAGAGAATATGTGACAACTGTCATTTTTTAAAGATTTATTTTGTGTATGAGTGCCCCATCTGCATGTACACCTGCATGCCAGAAGAGGGCATCAAATCCTATTACAGATGGTTGTCAGCCACCATGTGGGTGCTGGGAATTGAACTCAGGACTTCTTGAAGAGCAGTGCTCTTAACCACTGAGCCATCTCTCCAGCTCCCTGATATCTGTCATTTCAAATGTGGTTTATTTACTTAACATGACAATCTGCAGCGCCATCTACTTCATTGGAAACAACCTAGCAGCTAAAACTTCCCTAGTCTATTACAGCAACTGCCTTTCCTAAAAGATAGGACACATTTTAAACAGGGTATTCCTTTTCTTCAATGTAGCACTTCATTTTTCTATACTTGTTGACTAAACATTTACTGCGGGAGCTGTCAGCAAAGCTTTAAAAAAGGAGGAGTCTATTTTTTTTAATCATTTTATTCAACTAAAGTAGTATATGATCTATTTTTCCTCACTGTTACAGATATATTTATTTCAAATTTTAGGGAGAAAAACACATAAAAATAAAGCCTTATTCTTCCAAAAAGAATGAGTGTTTTACAGTTTAAACTAGCTACTTTAACAGCTGCCGCCCAGGAGTGTGTACCATTATTTCAGTAATACTATCTTCCCAGCCCCTTTATTTAATAAGTTGATATCAAATAAGAGTCAACTACTTTTATCTGCAAAGAATAAATCTGAATCTCAAGAATGAAAGTAATAAAGAAATAAAAAAAAGAATGAAAATATGTATAGTTTGAGAAAAAGGACTAGATTAAGTATTTGAGAAAAGGGAGAATTTATTGCTAAATATGTTTATATACTTATATGTGTAAGAGAGGCTTCAAAAGGCTTTTACAACAAGAATAACCAATTTCTACTGTCATGTTGCATGGCGTTATATTCATACCATATTGTTCCCAAGCACTCATGTGTACACCCATTGGATTATCACATTGTTGTTGCTCTTGGGGTAAGGTAACTCCCAACTTCATATGTCATCAGACTGACCAAGATGGCCAGGCAATCTAGTTACTAGTTATTTAAGTATTTTCTATTACGCTAGCAAAATATTACTGTAAAGTTGTGCACAGAAGTATGTACTTGTAATTCTAGCATGGCAGAGAATGAGAAAAGACCTTGAATTCAAGGTCAGCCTGGGATATACAGATAGACAGAGGGAGTGTATCCATTAAAGAAAGCAAGACCTTTCTCCTCCACTAAGCAAGGAAAGTCACAATGGAACTCATTAGTTTTTAGAATTAGTATATGTTATTAGCAGCAGAGATTAGAAATCCTGGTACTTGCAGAATAGTGGAAACAGAAGAGTCAGGAGTTCAAGGCCATCCTCAGACACATACTGAGTTCCGGGCCAGTGAGATCAACATACAGCCCTATCTCAAAGGGATTTTTTTTTTTCAGAAAAAAAAATTTCTTTATTCCACAATAAATAACTTACAATGTCTGTGGACTTATACTTTTCTTAATAGTCTTGTTATAATGTGATAGAATAGTTCAGATAACATGCATGTGGCATGCCAGGAAACACATGTACTCACTTAAGATGTAATATGGTTCCTATACACATTAATATATAGGGTGTAAACATTCAAACATTTACATTGAATTTACTTAGACCTCAAAATGTATAAGCTGATGAGTGTGGCCTGGAATTTGCTTATCTTTTGTATTGTACACTCAGTCCTTATTTAATGTGTAGTAAGAAAATCAATTCCATGATAGGCAAGATTAAAAATACTGCCATTTACAGTTACAGACCTTAAGCTGAGCCATTCTCTCATATGGAAAGATCTCAGAAGAATTTATCTGTATTTTAATATGATCTGGCACACTGCATTAAAGAGAATGATTATCAATAGGAACTTACACTTTCATATAGTAGTTAGAGAACTTTTTGGCAGGCAGAAAATCAATTTCCCATCAGATAAGCAGAAAGATGATGGAAGAAGCAGTAAAAATAGAACACTGATGCTACAAAAGGCTACATTTGAAATAACTGTACAATGAAAGGTTGTACATTTGGGGATTTTTTTTTCTAATTGTGAAAAAAAAGGGGACAAAAGGCTAGTAATACATATCTTTATGTGTCATTAAAAATGACAGTGACATTTTGTAGATGATGGAATAAGTTTAATGAGGGTAACTAACTCAAGAGAGATGCATACTGAAGTGTGCTTCAAGGGGCTTTCAACCACAAAGCTCCATGTGCTGTGAATGCTTAGTCAGATCCGAGCTAAGCACAGCTGGGACTAAAACTCTCTAAAGTCACCCACATTAGGCTGTAAATAATTTGCAATGTCTAATGACAGCGGTCTGAAAAACAGCATTTGATGACAGGCATCAAAGGGATAAGAAATCCTCTAGTCATTAAACGCATGTGTATTTATTACACACAACCTGTTTTACTTAGATTCATGATGCTGTGGCAAAACAGCAAAAGGAATACAGATTTCTTTGGCTCACAGTTTCAGAGGCCTTTGTCCATGGTTGCTGATCTTATCACAAATTTTTTATTTGAATGAATATGTCTACGAATATACTAAAAACTAATGAACTGTGTGTTTTAAATGGGTGAATTACCTGGTATATTAATTATATCTCAATAAAGCTATTAATGATAGTGAAAATGTCTGTATGATTGATTCAGAATATGAAGGATAATTACTATAGAAAGAAGAGAGATGAAGGACAGACAATAAAGGGGGAAGAGCAAGGAGGAAGTGCACTTGCCTACATAACATAGGCAGCTCACACTATCTGTCACTCCACTTAGGTGCAAGAAAGTAAACCTTCTGGAAAGGCCTCCAGAGGAATGCCCTAGCATTCTCTGTGAGAAGCTATCAGTATATTTGTAACTTTCAACGAATTACATTTGTAAGACCTGAGAAACAACCAGTGAGGTAGTGCTACCCTAAGGGACTTGTTAATGGACCTAACAACATACGAGAGAAAGATAGTGCACTCTCCTCTTTGAGGATGCCAGCATCCCCTGAATAAAATGCACATCAAGATAATATCACAACAAAAATAGGCACACCACTGTGTGTGGAAGCCCTGAGTAATGTGAACTGTTGACATGGCCATCTCAGGGACCCTGAAGCTGCAGACTCACATGGAAGTGGCAAAGCTGGGAGGGATGGCAAACTACTCCTCGGGTCCACACGTAGACATCAATGGTTTATGCAGAAAATGCCCACTACAGCTTTGTCTGCCTGGATATGTAAAATCCTGACAGCTGTTCTCCTATAGACTGTTCCTATAAGAATCAGCTAAATTTATTGATCCAGATGTATACCATAAACCCTTGTTTATCTATAATAACATTGCCCCCTTTTCCACCTGAATGTAGTAGTCTGCATTCAACTGTATATAATGAAGATGCCAAGGCTATTCCTAAGAGTTGAGACCACCCAACCTCAACTTTTATTGTATGTCTGTGTTTCTGTCCTTGTTTCATCCCGTTGCTGCCCCAGGCAGGTCTGCCCCTCGCACCATGATGGATATGGTACAACAGCATCAAGACATATAAGATATAAATGTAATAGAGTTTGCTTATGCTGGCCATAGAAAGGCTATCTGCATGTGCAAGTCTGTGGGAGTTGCATACCTGTATGTGCCCTAGTGTCCAGGTGTGTGCACCTGTGCAGATATGTGCGGATACCAGAGGTTGGTGTTAAAATGTCTTCAACTGTTTCTCTTAAAATAAAAATTGTATGTTAAGATCAGGTCTCTCAGAGCACAGAGTTTGCAATTTGGGCTAGCCTGACTGGCAAGTGAGTCCATAGGATCTAGCTGTCTTTGTGTCCAACGTGTGTGTGCCATAACACCAGCTGATATATGGTAGCTGAGGATCTGAACCCAGATCCACATAGTTGCTCAGCAAGTATTTTACTCAGTAAGCCCTATTCCTGCCTAAGATAAAAGTAATTTTTTTAACCATAAAAAAATTTCAGTTATAGAATAAAAATTTCCTATTTTCTGAGATACTTCTCTTTAATGCCTTCAGTGTCTGGAGTGGTTTACTCAGTTCCTCAGACTATTTTTCAGTTTCAGCACGGGAAGTCTACATTTCGCTCACCTCTTACAAAAGGAGAAGTCTTCACCCTTAGTTCATGCAAAGAGAATAAAGTAAGTAGACTGGTCAATAGGTCCTAACAACTCCTGGGGGAATCCAACTTAGAGAATAAGAACAGACATGCCAGAATACCATCTTACAAGCATCCCACTGCAAACAGAACTGGCACCAAGAGCCACCCTCCAACAGTTTGTGCCCACAGCTGACATGTAACCTGCACCTGCTGTGTGGGCACCAGAGTCCCCTTCTTCTCTTCTGCAATGCGAGCAAAATAAATGACACCAGAACAGTTTGGGTATATTCAAAATATTAATTCCTGCTATTGCTCTGTGCTCATGTACACATATGTGTGCATATAACATATGCACATGGAAATCATTTAACGCTAGCTTTTAAAGGGCCACTGACATTTTAATGTTTGCATTGAAATGTTCGCAAAGAGAACTAGCTGAACGAGATAATGTCTTCCGTCTTGTATTCATAGAGATGAATCACCTCACAACTCATACTGATGCCAAAGAGCTATCAGGAGACAACTTAACCGATGAGGAGATGCCAACGGTAGCAGGTAGGATGAATCTAGAAGCTGGGAGGTAAATGAGGATCGCTTCATCACGCGCACATAGCTAAAGCAAACTTTTTCAACAATGAAATAACATCCTAAGATTTTGTGTGCAGATGATGACTAACCTAGCACCTGTCAGAAGCAATGAATCATCACTTCTGAATCAAAAGGCAGATGCAAAATAGATGACTCCTGCTATTAAAATAACTTTTATGTCTTAAAGGATTATCAGCCTGAGCACAAATTGCACAGTTGTTTAACTGTTTCAAGCACACTAGTTCCGAGCTAACCTTATACCTGTTGAACATGAACTCGGTTTCATTTTTCTCATCAAGTTCACAAAGCTACAATGGCCAGCTCATGTCTGGGCGCAAATGACATAATTTTCACTTCCGGTAGCATTTCTGTTTTCCTCCCTCATCTACAATCATGGCAGAGATACTAGGAATATAAGTGTGACATATAAAATGATAAACTTAATATATCTTTGCAAAATCTCTTCCTGGGGTTATCTTCACATATCACTGCTGCGTAGATCACTTTCTTCTTAATATAGAACCACATCGAGTTCAGGCCAGTCTTCTTAGGAGGATACACCATTAATACTACTGTTAAATTAGGACTAATATCTGATTCAAACAGTTGTGGTTATTCACAAATGGAACCAAAATATAAACAAGTTCCTATCAGGTGGGAACATGAGAGACTAAATAATCCTAGAATTGGACTACCCCTCCTGAAACAAAGCCTGTGCTGGGGGTAGAGGGCAGAGGTGGGGAAGCAGGGGTCGGGGTGGGCGGGCTCTATGATGAAGGCAGGGAATTTCTAAGCTACAGGAGAAACACTTTGCTAAGAGTAGTAACTTGATCCAATGAGTGTTTCTGGAGCATAGATCTGGCTGCTGTGTGAAAATGGATTCAATATAAATACAGGCAGGCTAGATGAGGCGTTGTTTTACATCTATAGAGTCAAGAGGACTTGCTATCAGATTATTTGTGGGGTTTAAAGGAAGGAATAACTCCAAAATAGCCTTTAGGCTTATTGTCTGAAGAAATGGGCACAAAAGTTGCCATTTCGGAAATGGGGAAGAATATCAAAGGAATAGAATTTAAGAGAGTGTCAGGAATTGATCACCATCACGTCAGGTCTTCTGCACTTACCAATCTACCGAGAGAGATGTCAAGAGAACAGACATGGGAGCCTGGAACTCAAGGGAGAGATAAGAGCTGGAGACAGCACTCCGACAGCCGCTGGCATACTGGGCAGCACCTCCACGGTAACAAGTCAATCTAAAATCCTCCTAACAGTAAAATGGCCAGTAAAAGTAAAGGCCACTACAGACTGAGACCCGGGGCACTGCAAAGCTTAAGAGTTGAAGAGATGAGAAAGATAAATATAGTAAGAAAGAAAAGAAAACAGTATATAATCAAAGATGCATTTACCATAAATTCAGGAGGAAAACTGAACACATGAATTTTCCAGGAGACAAGAGAAGAAAATATTTCACAAGAAGCAGCGGGGGAAGAGGAGGATGATGGAGAGGAGGGTAGGAGCAGCATTACCTGTGCCAAACACTGCTGTTGCTAAGCCTAAACAGACTGAAGATTCATATGAGGCTGGCATATCTGCTGAGGAGGAAGCCTAGCGATTAGCTTACAGGACGGTTCAAGAGAAAAGAACGTAAGTATGTAAAGACATAAAACTCACTTGAGAAATTTTGCAATAAAATGAAGGACAGAAATGTGGTCCCTAATTTACATAAGAGAATTGGGGTTTTGGAAATAGCTCAATGAGGAAAGTGCTTGCCTTGTAAGCACACACAACCGAGTTTCATCTGGAGATTTTATGTAAAAAAGCTGGGCATGGGGAGACTCTTGTAATTCCAGCATCAAAGAAACAAGAACATCAGGATGGCCGAAGCTTGTAGGCCAGTCAATGTAAACTACTTGGCAAGTCCCCAGCGACTGAGATCCCTCCTCCTTACCCCTGCCATATATGTATGTGCAGCAGCATATTCATGCACAAGAATAGGAACACACACACACATTGTAAATAAACAGGTACAGATAGATAAGATAGACAGACAGACAGACTGACTGACTGACTGACTGACTGACTGACTGACCAACATCCCTTTTGGCTTATGGGAAAGATCTATTAGGGAGCTTAGGCTTTAAAAAGACCCAAGTCTTGCCACCATGACAACATGAGTTAATCTCTGGGACACTGTGCTTAGTAAATAAGCCAGGCAAGGAACGATTGATACTGCATGACCACATTCTGAGGTCGTAGAAGCAAACTGGAGAATAATAGGCTAAGTCATAGGTTCTGGAGGAGATGTTGGTCAAGAGATATAAAATTTCAGCTATAGCAAAAAAGCTCAAGACATCCGTTTGTGACTTGGAAATCAGTAAAGGCGTTGTCTCCCTGGAAACCATAGGCATTACATCCAGGGAACCAGGCAAGCAATTTTCACTCTCTGCCACCCTCCAATTCCAAGTCCTCAGTCATATGGCCAACATGGTAGCAGGCCACCTGCTGCAGCTCTCCTTTCTCTCTGCCCCCATTTCACAGGGACTAACCATATCTTCCAAGGCCTTCCCTTTGCCCTACAAACCTTTCCCTTCTCCTACACGTTTGTCTTCCCTGCCAACACTCAAGGTAGGCTCTACCTGGAAACCTTGGCCTCACAGGGCATCTGGTAGCAGTCCTCACTCTCGACCTGTCCTTCACCTGCAATGTCCCCTTGTCACCCCCTATCACACGGCAGTGGCCTGTCATGTCTCTCTTGCCCCACTCCCTGTGGACTCCACAGACTCTCCTGGCAGACCCTCTTAGCACTCTGCCTTCTAGCCTATCCCCCTTCTGTCTGTCAGTCCCCAAGACCTAGAACTGAGATGGGGTGAGAAAAAACTCCTAAACCCTGTGGATAGAAATGTAAAATGGTGCAGCCACCATGGAAATCTGTACGGAGGTTCCCTAAAAAACTAAAAACAGAACTACCATATGATCTAGCTACGCCATTATTGAGCATATACCTAAAGGAATCTAAGTCAGCATATTACACAAATTTTAGACATCCATTTATACCACAGTAGTAGTCACAAAAGCCAAGATACAGAACCCACATAGATGCCCCCAATCAAGGATACAGTGTTATATACACACAATGGGGTTTTATCTAACCACAAAGAGAAACAAAATTGTGCCATTTACCTGGACAGAAGATTATTGTGTTAAATGAAATACAAGAGACAAAGGAAATAAATATCTCATCCATCTTATATGAACAATCTAGCTTCAATTTTTTAAAAAAGAAAGACAGACAGGAATGTAAAGAGAAGGCCACTTGGGAGAGGAAGGAGATCAGAATGGGAAGGGAGACAAGAGAAGGCAAGACGAGCAGTGAAAACTATCACAGCACACAACATATTCATGAACATGTCCTAAGGAAACTGATTATTACTAATACCCATGAATAAAAAAATGAGACAATTATAGGAGAATACTGATGAAGGCTGAAGGGTGAGTTCCATCCAACTATGCTATGGATGTCGAAGGCTATTATAGGGTCCTTCAGAAGACCAGACTATGTTTACACATTTTTACTCAACAAATGCACACACACACAGAGAGGGGGGGGAATTTATCTAAGCATAAGCTCTGGAAATCAAGGATGCCTTCTAGGTTCACAGGAGCACAGGAGGGAGATCTAAAAGTGAGGCCTAAACACAGAACTGTAAGAAGCACTGTCACTGAGGGGAAGCAGGGAGGATGTGGAAATTGGCTTTTGCAAACCAGCCATTTCATTCACCATCCTGTGCGAAGGCCTAAACAGGCCTGTGGGCAGGCAAGGGGGCTTGTATACATTAGCCACACATGGATGCTCCCTGCCAGTTCTATTTCCAGCAAAATGAGAAATGTGGTTATTATCTAAAGAGGGATGGAGAGTGGGCAAGGCTCAAGGAGAAAAGAGGTTGAAAACACTCATCCAAAAGAAAGGAAAATAAACTCAGGTGGAAACACACCCTATAACTGCCTGGCACCTCCCGGACAGACTATGAATTCAATATTGCTGTTCTATAAATCACTTCTGAACACAGCAAGAATATACTTCCTTTGGTACTGATTCTTAGGTATCAATGGGTAATTTAACCTTGGGGAAATATTTATTTGTACCTTATTTTTTATTTTCATTTCCCTTGATCAAGTTCTCAAAATATTTTGAGGAAACAATAAAGTTTAGAAGTCAGCTAATAAAATTGACAATGGATCTGTTATTCAGAAACATAATAAAGAAATGTTTTATCTCCAAATGAGACTTAGCCAAGAAAATACTTTTGTATTATGTCAAGAGAAATTGACCAAGAAAAGGGACAAGGTACTGAAAGAAAAACAAACCAGTATTGATATGTTATTTATAATTCCCGAGGAAGCGGCACCCTGTGCTCATGAAATGTACATCAGAGAAGCAAGCATGTAGGTAAATACATGTTGAAACCTAAAAGATGAAAGATACCGTATAACCAGCTGGACAAAAAGACTCATAGCAGACTAAGAAGATGAGAACAAACACTTGAGAAAGCCCTGGGATCACTGGAGGATGGGAGTGCGTACGAAAACATCCAAAGGGCACCATCTCAAGAACATCTTCCTGAAAAATGTGTAATATTACTCTCAAGTCTCTGAAAAGGTAATAGATTTTGTCATGCAAGAGTGAAACCCAAAACTTTCAAGTGTATTAAATGAATGTGAAATAAATCTTTTACACATGATTTCTTTCCAATGTTAAGTTTGATGGTATTTTAAAGGACAGGATGATGATGTAAGAATTGACTTCTAAAGTTAATGAAAAGTTTGATCAAGGACCCTCATAATTCTTGGAGGAATTCTCTGGTCTAGGAACTCTCGGGATGAGCCCTGGCAGTGTGTGATGGTGATCCTATGTCATCAAACTTGGGCCCTTTGAGTCTCACCTTCTCTCACTGTTGCTTTCACCTTCAAAATTCACACACAGTCCAAACTCACAGTTCCTTAACTATAATTTGTTTCTTTCAGTTTTTCTTACGGCTCTTGATCTTGAATTCTATTACTCACTTTTGCTACATGCATTTTTTTTTCAAGACAGGATTTCTCTGTGTAGCTTTGACTATCCTGGACTTTCTTTGTAGACCATGCTGGTCTTGAACACACAGCGATCCTCCTGCCTCTGCCTCCCAAGTGCTAGGGTTAAAGGTGTGCGCCACCACAACCCAGTGCTAAATGCATCTTTTTACACAAGATTTTCTTTGGCAGAACAGTATGACTACGTACTACCCTTGCAAGCTAGTCTGTCCATTTCAGTCGTGTTAAACAGCACAGCTAGACAACTATTCACTCATGATGATTGCTCCAAAGGTGGATAAAATACTTGTCAGTATTTTTCAATTTTTTCTTTTTGTTTAAGTAATTTATTGAGATTACATCTCATTTTTTATCCCCTCACTTTTATCTTCCCATTCCCCCCTCCCTCCCTCTTTCATCCTCCTCCCTTCCCTTATGTCTGTGACAGATGGGGACCTTGTCCCCCACTATAAAAATCACAGTCTATGAGGTCTCTTCCTGGAGCCTGCTTACTCTTCCTCTGAGTGTCACCAGGTCTCCCCACCAAGGGGAAGTGGTCAAATAGGGGGCACCAGAGTACATGTCAGAATCAGTCCCTGCGCTCCACACAATTGTGGAGAATGTGCTGTCCATTAGCTAGATCTGGATAGGGGTTCTAGGTTTACTGCATGCATTGCCCTTGATTGGTACAGCAGTTTGTGAAGGTCCCCCTGGGTCCAGATCTGCCAGCCTTACTGGTCTTCTTGTAGGTTTCTAGGACCCTCTGGATTCTTCTATTTTCCCATTCTCCCTTACCCCTCTCACCTGGAGTCCCATTCAGAAGTCCCAGTATCTATACCAATCTCTGGCCAAGTGAAAACTTTCAGGGGACATCTTTGTTGGGCTAGTGTCCAATTATAAGTGAGTATATACCATATGTATCTTTCTGGGTCTGGGTTAACACACTCAGGTGATCATTTCTAGTTCCATTCATTTTTCAGTTTTTAAGTACACAAGGTTTATGTAAACACAGCACTAATATTCTGATGAATAAAGAAAACGTCTACTTATGCAGAACTTAACTAATCAGTAACTATTGACCTAGTTTTCTAAAATAAGTTTTAAATGTGTACTTATTTTATGTATATGAGTGTTTGCCTTCATGTACCACGTGTGTGCTGAATGCCCTGGACACCAGCAGTGAGTGCCAAGGATCATAGGTCTAGAGTTACAGATGGTTGTGAACTACCACGTAGGTGCTGGAAACTGAACCGGGGTCCTCTGCAAGAGCAAGAAGTGCTCTTTACCACTGGGCTGTCTCTGCAGTCCCTACTAATTAAGTCTTTAACCCAACCAAACATCTATTGCCACTGAACACATTTGTTATACCTTTGCTGCAGGAGATACTTGTTTGGCTTCATATAGATACTAGTTAAAACAAAAATCAGAAGTAAGTGTACACACAAAGAGGGAATGGGCTGCAATGTATTCATGCATGCATGCTAAATGGAAATCAGCACTTACTTTCTTGTCAGGCTTTTTCTCAAATTATAAAAAGAGCCTTGGCATATCACTTGGTGCGGAAGATTTACCTTGTTTTATGTCAGCACTGCGTGGACCTTCTGACATGTAGCAGTTTGGCAATGGATATGAAGAAAACATTGGCCAAGGATATGGGTCATCCCCCTAAGAACACAGCAGCACAGATAACTTGAGTAGGTGGGTTAAGACACTAAGCTTTGAGGTGTCATTCATTTAAATTGACTTTTTTTTTTGCTCATATACATGCTGTCCAATTAATCAAAAGTTATTTGCTATTATGGTTGACTACTCCTAAAAGGCAATAAACAAAATATAATAAAAATTTAAACAACTTGGACGTATGATAACTGACTGTTGAGACTAGGACTGATAATGATGAAGTTAATTTTTTTTTAATGAAAAGAAGAATATAATCTTTAAAGGCCCCATATTTTCTTTTCCCCCATAAAACTATGTTTCTTCTGCCAATCATGCCTAGCCCTTCTTTTCCAGGGTGGTAGTCAGAGAAAGAAAATCCCTAACAACCATCCTCCATAAAGACCACACATACTCCATATGGCAAACATGAGTAAACTGCACAACAGTTAAGGATCATGAAAGAGAAGGATATCAAAATTCAAATGCTCAAGAACACATAGAACAATGACAAATATGTAATAAAACAATAATCTATTCCTCTTAGACATACACCAGCAGCTCATAGCCTCTTGGAGATAACATGACTAGTTCATTTTGAATGTGTTTATCTGTTTTGTAAAGTTTGCCAAGCAAAAAAAAAAAAATGGAATACTGGTATGTAGGCACTTGGCAAATATTAGTGCCACATCAGTTGGATACTTTGCTTTAAAACATGTCAAAATACTGCACTCACCTTCTCAAGTGTCCTTGGAGGTAAAGTTCGCTCAAAGGGCCCACCAATGAGATTAATCCTCACAAGAACATGATTCCTTTCTACTGATAAGCCATCAATTATAAAGTCCCTGAAAGAGAATGTATATTACCCTTGCTGTCTTCTTAACTAAATATGGTTTGGTTTTTGATATTCACGAGATTGCAAACATACACACACACACGAATCTGCAAAAACACACTGGTTATCAGCATATTTACAGTACAGAGGAATATGTTCATTTTTTATATTATCACTTCTTTGCTAAAGAAGAAATAATTGATGGATATGTAGTTGACATGAGGTTAGTGAGATTAATAAAAAAGAGTATTTCCTTGACAAATGATCCTGTACTTACAGAGGTGAGATTGGGAAACTGATTATTTTTGAAGTGACCATATCTTTAGGAAGATCCTCCTGTGCTGGAGGAATGGCTCAGCCATTGAAGACTAGGCTGACAACCAAGGAGACAAAGCTTCTCCTATGTTCTAGAGTCAGTGCACCAAGTCTCCAACACACAAGGTACTGATGGGCAGTTTCTGATGCTTCTAATGTTTTCTTTCTATATCCAACCTCCACATCAAATGAAATGCCCAATACCTGCCCATGACTGGTAAGAAGGAGGTGCACTACTACACTCTGGATTATAGACATGAGAGCAAGGGCAGTGGGTGTGATACTATAACTGTCAGCCAAAATGAGGTAATAGCACATGTAATTTATTAGTGTCTGGTGGGGGAGTGGGGGATCTAAACCTCACTTGGCAAATAATCAAAATGTATGACTATAAACTGACAGGGGACAGAAGTATTTTAGTTGAAGTGTCATTGTTCAAAGCGATGTGAATTTAAAAGTGGTATGACTGTGAAAACTAAAGAAGAAAATACTAAGACAAAAGGAACAAAAGTTAACTGTAATACTCTTCAAAAACATATATCGTTGGCTTGTTGTGGCATGCATGCTTAAATGGCTCTTTACACTGTCATTTAAATATAGTAACTTGGCCAGTATGAAAGTATACAGGAAATGAGTCTCAAATCCTTTGAAAGGCAAACTGCTGACAGTGTCATCCTGTTGCTGACACCCTGTCTTATTGTAGTTTATTTCTTTGTTTGTTTGTCCCAACCTGTGGTTCTCAGAGGTCTCAAAGGTATTTTCTTCCTGAGCATGCAGCAGCATGCTAGAGAGTTGGTACTGAGCTTCCAGTAAGAGAAGAGCATCAAGGTCACAGCAGATCACACTCAGCAACCTGGGGAGAGGAGAAAAGGAATGGTCGTGTGAAGTACCGCATGGACATTCTTAAGATTCAAATGATACCTGAGCCTATGATAGCAACCTTAAAAGAATGTCTACACAGTTACTTCACAATTGTTTTAATTTTCAGACAGTCTCATGTTGCAGCCCAGGCCATTCTGGAGCTCACTCTGTACCATACATAGACTGGTCTCAGACTTGCAGCAATCCTCCTGCCTCAGTTTTGCAGGTGAATTAGAAGCATGAGCTATACCCTGAACTCTCAAGATTTGTTTTTAAATATTTAGAACTGTACTCTCTGTTTCAGAAGTTATTCTTAATTTTTAATCCAGATTTTTCAAACTCTATCTGTATCATTACGGATATGAAGACTATTCTTTACAGCCAGGCTAGGTAGTAGGTACCTACAATCCTAGCACTCAGAAGGCTGAGGCAGGAAAATTGCCTTACATTCTAGTTTAGAATATAGATGATATTGTCTCAGGAAAAACAAAACAAAACAAAACAGTATCATAACAACAACCACAGTTCACTCTTCTCAACTGTTACTCAAAGATTCATCAGGGAACATTAGCAAATCCATTAAAACTACAACTCACCATACTGTTTCTTTCAATAATTAATTACAGAAGGAATGATAAAATAGTAATTTTGTCACTAATCTAAAGCAGTTTGTTCCCTAAATAGAAAGATAGCATTAAAATGGCAGTATCTTTTTCTGAGCCAGGCTTGGTGGTGCACACTTTTAATCCCAGTACTTAGGAGGCAGAAACAGGCAGATTTCTTTGAGTTTAAGGCCAGCCTGGTCTACAAACGGAGTCCAGGACAGCCAGGGCTACACAGAGAAACTCTGTCCCCCCAAAAAACAGAAAAAATTGTTTTTCTGGAAATGACAAACATTAGGATGTGAAGTGGAAACCTCAGAAATCAGTGCCTCATTCAATTCACATCAGAGAAGATACACCTTTCAGTGGACAGGAAGTAACACAGATCTCCACAAATGGACAATGTGCAGCGAGGGAGAGACTTTGGACCACTCAAATCTAAATGAGATCTCTCCATCAAAGCCCCTCCCCTCAGGGATCTATGGAGAACAGGAGGCAAAAAGATTGTAAGAGCCAGTGGTGATGGACAACTCTGAGGAAATGGTGTCTTCCAGACACAACAGGACTGATGCACATATAAACTCACAGAGACTGTGGTGAACTACACAGTTTCAAGCCACACAGAGAAGATGAAATAGACATAGGCTTCAGCCCCAACCAAGAAGTTTTCTGCAATTGATACCCACTAGCAAAGAGAACATCAATTTTCCTCAGGGAAGTGTCACTGGTGTATCAACCACACTCCAGGGCAGGCCTCATGCTCCAGAATAGTGGCATGGACAAAACGAACACCATGTTCCATTGTGTGCTTTTTGTTTTGTTTTGTTCTGTCCTGTGCTGTTGGTTGTTGTTTTTAGTTGACCTGTTTTGGATCTTTGGCTTTTTTTTTTTCAAAGAGAAAGATAGAATATGAAATTGGTTGTATAGGGAGGTGAGGGAAATCTCGAAGAGGTATGAAAAAGGAAATAATATTATATATGTGAGATTCCCAGTGTTTGGTGGGAGGTACCTCTCTGATGAGTCAGGGAGACACCCAAAGGTTCCCCCAAATAATATGGAACATTGCTGTACTGTGACTGATACATAGACATTCACTAACCTATCACTACCTTTTCATGTCTTTAGAAATTACATGAATTTCAGATTTTGGCACAACTATTCAAAACGTAACTTAGTAAATTAAGGTTTTTTTTATTTGTTTGTTTGGGTTTTTTTTGGGGGGGTTGTTCTGTGTTGTTTTTGTTGTTGTTGTTGTTGTTGTTATCAAAAACAGCTGTTCGATGGCATTGTCTAAAACCTGGCTACAATGATTCAAAGGATATAAAACCAAGTCACAGGCCACCACAACAGTTTAGAAAATTGTTCCACCCAACTTACAGAATTCAAGAGATGAACTACTGCTACTGTTTAGATACTATATAAACGGAAGCAGAAGAAAGACTAGATGTCTAGTTAGAGACTGCGCTGCTCAAATCCAAAGCCATGGAGAGAGGAAGGAAAGAGTACACAATAGACATTGCAATACACAAAGCAAGCTCAAGATCAGCCAATGACAAGTAGAAAAAATGCTGCATAAAGGAGACGTGCAGTGAGGAAGTCTCTTCTCAGTCCTTGGAGCCTATGCAAAAAACAAACAGACAAACTACTCAGCTCAGTATGGTTGTGCCTACCCTATGGTGGGGCCCAGAGAGAGAGAATGAGAATAACATCACTGTAAAAACCTTAAGAGGGACTTCATTAGGAGAGACAGTTCAGAGAGAGAGAGAGAGAGATAGAGAGATATCTGCCATGGATAACGTGGCAGGAGCCCTGAGGAAGAGTGAAATCCCCCAACTTTTCTTTCTTTTGCAGTTTTTCAGGAGATGATAAGATGTTCTCTACCATGTGGTTTGACATGTCAAGAAGCCAGGTACAGGATAAGACCATAAATTTATCTTACGTGTGCAGGGGGTGCCTGGGGGAGTCTGTGTTTGTGTTCCCATGCCATCCATATGCACCCACCTCCAAAGCAGAGGCCTATCAGTTGCAGAGGAGTGGGACTGAGAGTCAGGTAAAGGGTCGGCAATCTAGTGGACACATGGAAATTCCTACTGTACTGACCATGTAGTGTAAAGAGAAGAATCATAGCTAGATGATGCTTAGTTCAAATAAGCAAGAGAAACTTGGCATCAACAACTACATCAGGCTACTAAATCACTGAATTGATGAAAAGGACCATCAGTGGTTCTCTAAATTAACAAAGAAGAGGGGTCTTGGTGACTAGGTGGGCATGAGGTGATCCATGTGAACTGGAGCAACTCTATTTACAAAAAATTCATGACTGAACTAAATCTTCACTAAATGATGAATGAAGACCAACAGATGATGTAAGAATTTTAAAATCATGCAAGTACCAGTAGTAGTTCAAAGTTTAACAAATTTAACTGCACAATAAATCAAGAGAATGTCATATTGGAAGCAAATACAATTAATTATGGGGATAAAAAGGCAAGTATAATATTAAAGTCTGTCTTGATGTAATTCGTGATAGGAATATGAAACTGAGCAAAACCATGTCATCATTTGACAAGATTCCCATTAAGGTCACAAAAGACAAAACAGTCCACCTTAGCCTTATTCTCAGAGGTCTAAAAATTTACAAACAAGAACATTTTGCTTAGAAACACAGATGAGGTAATAGTGGTGGCCTAAGAAGGGATCTAGGGCAGGTTAAGCTAATCCAGACTACCTTAGGTTCTGGCAAGATCTATCTGCTTTCTGCCAAGTCCAGCTGATAATGGACAGAAAAAGAATTCTTGGAAAATGGCAGATGGGTATCAAATATCCCCCGCCATTGCCATTTAACACTGAAAAGTAGGAACATGCATTCACAAAACAGAAAATAAGCTTAAATGCAATAAACTCGTCAGCCAATAGTTGGTCCTGTCCTTTCAGCTACTTTCAAGGGACCTCATGGAGGCCTCTAAATGACAGAGCAAAGGCCAGGCCAATGCGCCATCATGTTTGCTTAACCTCATCTGTCAACTTGACTAAATACCTAAACAGGCGCATATAGCTATGGCGACCAAATGACAAAACTTAAACTCCCTAGAAACAAGGGTCGTTGTATTGTTTTTATAATTTGTTTATTCAATTTTCAAGAGCCAATTTTGTAGGTAATAAGTTCATGACCAGAAATTATGTATAATAACCATCTGCGTGTTCATGTTCACAACAGTTGTATATATGCACAGTTTCAATTCTACAGTGATGTGTGGCTTTCAGTGTGCTATCTTCAAGAACAGACAGTCAAAGTGCCATCATCAGATGTTTCAAATCTTACATGTGAGATTTACAAGCAAGTTTCCAAAATTGGGAAAGGTACAACACATTTCACTTAGTAATTAATGCCACAAATATAGTCACTGTCAACATTTTAGCCATCAAGCACCAGAAGTAAAAAGGTTAGGGTCCTGCGCCATGTCACTTTTATAATCAGTCACTTGAAGATACAGCCATATACTGCAATATATATGCTACACAAAACACTATAAGATGAAAACAAGTCCCCAAAAGTGCAAATCATCTATAAGGAACACTATAAAATTTTAATGAGCATAATTAAACAATAATTAAATGGAGATACGTTTATAGACTAGAAAACTTGATGTTATAAAAATGCCAATTCATTCTATATTGATTACAGAATGAATACAGTGATAATTATAGTCCCAGTAGGGGGGGTCAGTGTGACAAGCTGATTCTAAATTTTATGTGGCAAGAGAAGATCAGAAAGTAGGAAGAATTTTTTTTTCCAAACAAATAGGCAGGAATTTTTTTTCCAAACAAAGGACTTTCTCTATCACTACTTATAACCTAGTATAGAGATATAGTTACTAAAACAACTTGATACTTGTACAAGGATAAACAAAAAAATGTAGTGAATAAAACAGGAAATGTGAAAAAGCCTTTGTCTGTCTGAGAAGTATGTGACCACAGGCACACACACATGCATGAACACACACACACACACACACACACACACACACACACACACACACACACACAAACACACGTAACTAATGTTCTACATGTCATGTGAATTGTTAACAACATCCCAAACAGAAAAGGTCTTACATATAAACTTATAGCCAAAACTTGGCATACCTATACAATGGAATATTACATGGCAGTTAAACTAAATTATAAATATACTTCACATTAACTTAAATAACAAATTGCTACATAAGAAAAGCCACACAGAACAGGATATATAGTCTATGATGCCATTAACATAAAGCCCAAGGAGCAACAAATTAAAATGTTTAGGAATGCATGTCTAGACAATATAATATTAGTAAAAAAATTAAATACTCTAAAAATATCAAAAAATAGCAACGATCAGGGGAAAAGAAGTAGCCATGAAAAAGCAAAGTCAAATAATATTAGCAAACTCTTACTCGATTAGGATTGCATGAGTAACTGTTCTATAACAATTTATTGACTGGATGTTTAAATTTTATTTAATATTTATAATTTAATATTTCATTAAAAACAAGTGTTATGCTACAGTAGATAACTGAGAATAGTATATCATTATATCCACAAGAAGTATAAATATGTGTGTGACACATGGACAGATACAGAATACTAATAGGAGAGTGCATTTTAATGATGATGCATACATGTTTTTGCCAGACTTGATATCAGCTAATACCATTTGCTACTTAATTATGTGTGCATCTAATAAACAAATGTTAATAGCTCACTGATTATACCAGCATATTTGTATAAAATGACAAATAGACTAAACACTGAAGGAAATAGAACTTGAGTAAAAAGTAATATTTTTGCCAATGTGATATTAATTCTAAGTTAACAAAGTAAATAAAAGTATACATATTATTTTAGTATTCTCTCTGGTTAAAAAAAGCAGAAAATGACTAGAAAATTTGTTTTAAATCTTACATGTGAGATTTACAAGCAACAAACTGTCAGGTTTGATTTTTGTTTAACACAACTCAAACCATGAAGGAAAAAAATGCTTGTTTTACATTTGAAACAACAAGGTTATATTCATAAATATTCCTTCAAGGCAAACTTGGTCTACACAGTCAGTTTCAGACCAGCCAATGATACAAAATGAGATCCTGTCAAAACAAAACAAAAATATTCCAACAAAATTCAACAATTTTCTATCTTAAATCCAGCGTCACTGGTAAATCCTAAGTTTTCAGAACTTCTTAGAATACACACATACACACACACATCCCATTTAATGTAAATTTATATAATATTATCAACTACAACTTAAATGTGAGTCTTATAAGAGTGTATATAAGTAGCCCTAATATGACTAGAAATAGAGGGACTGCTGGTCCAGCAGAAACCATCTTAGGCAATGTCTTATTAGATCACTTTTGTCAAGACAGAATTTTATGCACCAGAGACTAGGCAAAGGTCTTGACTTCATGTCTTCCCTATTTCACGCAACACTAAGTGGGGTACAAATGATGCACTAAATTATGACCTTGTGGTTGCCAGGAAGCCAGACAGTCTAGTAGTACTCTTGGGTACGTCAGTTGCTGAACGAAGGTGCTAAACACAGACACACATGTTTGCCAACAGGACATCTTTTGAAAGCACACCATGAGCCTAAGGATGGACCCGGACAGCTGTGGAAACACCCAGTCAGATGGCTTATCTCACAAAAACACCCTCACTGACAATATCCAAAAATGGCTGGCTCCCTTACCTTGGCTGTCAAAGGCTGCATCCTCACTTCTATTAGACACTGAAAGCACCCCAACGTGACCACTTCTTACACGGTCCTCATTGCCGTTATATTTCTTTTCTCCCTGGCTACCAAAGGTGATCCTTTCATAGAGAAATACAGAAATCCCTAAAGTATATTCCAAATCAAAACAGTCTAAATTTAAGAGTCATGTTCGAAGCTACTAGAAAAAAAGGGGAAAGCGCAGGTTTCACTGCACGGCCAAGAGCTTTTCCCACCCAAGTTTTCTCGTAATAGCAGAAGTCACTCACACTTTTACTGTAGCTATCCAAACACTCTAAAACACTGTAAACAGATTCATGCTTCAGTAAACTTCTCACACACCACAGAGGAAGTGGAATTCCTGTGTAATCGACTCAGTGTGTTAAGTTTCCCTATGCCCTGTTATAATATAGAATATATCTGTTCATTATGTGCAATGAAATATATTATCATATAAATACTCTTGACAAGAGTGGACCAGCATAGGCTATGCAACTGTTCTGATGATGTAGCAGGGTAACGGTTTCTCCATCCTGTCTCAGCTGAAGCCATCTTTGGCTTCTCTTCCTCTGCCCTAACAGTCCAGTGGGAAAGCACCCAACCCCCTTCTAGAAACTCAGGGCCAAATGCTAACTGCATGCTCTTGGCTCTTCTTAAACTTCTTGATTGCTTCTCCCGTGCAACTGACAACCAGTTTTTCTGTATTGTCTTTAAAAACAAAAACAAAAACAAAAAACTCCCTGTGATATGCACTCTGGGCCACTCTGTAAAGAGCGATTCTCTCCTGACAGATGCCAGCTTAATACAGACTCTGAATCTGAACTCGGGTCCTGCTGCGTGGCTTCGGAGTTTTTATCCCATAACATTGATGTGGTCAATGTGCTACCAGAGGTTGCGTGTTTCCACCTGTACAGACAGAAACGCAACCCTAGTGCAGGACAGTCTCCAAGTGTGGTACTGTCTACAGCATCAAGAAAAACTAGTCTAATGGTCACACAATCGTAACTTGGTGGAGAAAAAGTAGCTGCCTCTAAATATTTCAACAACTAGAAGGGAAGAGATTCTTAAATACCTAGAGGCTACCCATCTCAGTAAAACCTGAGTTTAATCCCCAGCAATCACATGGTGGCTCACAACCATCTATAATGTGATCTGATGCCCTCTTCTGGTGTGCAGGTGTACATGCAGGGAGAATACTGTATACATAATAATAAATAAATAAATCTTTAAAACAAAAAAAAAACTTTCATAACTCTAAAATGCTTCATAAATTGCCAAATCATCTAATGTTGACCACCAATAAAGTGGTGTGGTGTGTAATTTTTGCCTCTTTGAGCTCTGGGAGCAGCGGGTACTGTTTATATACTGCTCTGAACTTATCAACACTGCCAGTTGTCTGTGACCCGAGGCAGAAATAAAACCTGAATGCCAGTCAGTCTCCAGCAAGCCCATCATTTGGGCTTTTAACCCAGTAAATTCAACAATGGTCTATATTTCAGTGACAGGTTGAAGACTAAAGAGCTTCGGGCAAAATGAACTGCAAGAACTGCACACAAACTCCTAGAATTTTGGAGTAAATCCAATTGCCTTGTTAAGAAAAAAAAATCCCATTTTGCTCTTATTTTGACAAAATAACTGCAAGCTTTCATGAGGCCATCATCCCATTTGGACAGGCTCACGGGAGCTGAGGTAAAGGTGACCCATCACACAAAAGGGATTATTTGGTCTCCTTTGGAGAGGAAAACAGCCGTTTAAGGAGCATTCACATAAGGCAAAGCCACTCTTTCAATTGTCTTGCTCAGTGTTTGAAATTTTTCATTACAGGGGTCTCTGGCTGGCTTCTTCCATGGTTAGGCTTTTCGCTAAGTTTTCTTCCCTTCTGTTTTTCTTTCCTTTCATTCTCTTTCTCTCCTTTCTTTCTTTCTTTCTCTTCCTTTGTAATTTCTTCCTAAGATTTTTACTTCTGGTATTTAAGAAAGGCACTGATTTCTGTAGGGTTAAGTTCAAATCTTTCTACTTTACAGGAAGTAAATTTATCACTTAGTTTTCTGTAGAGTCTTTCAGATCTCTTAAGTATAGCTTTATTTTATCTGGAAGACCCTGCATACTCATGAGTTAATATTGTGAAACTGCCTATATTGCCAAAAGTAATCTCCAGATTCATGTAACGCCCCCATAAAAATTCCAATGATCTTCTTCAGAGGAAAAGGAAAAAAACTGCTAAATTTCTACTGGAAAGAAAAACCTTTAATACCACAGGAAACAATACTCAAAATTGAGAAATAAAATAGCATAAAATTAATAGCTTTTACACAGCAATGGAAACAACAAAGTGAAGAGAAATCCTACAGAGCTGTACAGAGCTGTAACTATATCTCTGTCAGAGAAATCATGTATAAGAACACAAAAAAGCCAATACTAAAAAAGCAAACCACCAAATCACTTAATGGGCAAATGAAATGGTAAACTTCCAACGAGTGGAGTCCAAGTGGCTGATAATAATGAGGCTGCAGCTTGCCTAGCATCCATGATGTTCTTGGTTTAACCTCCGCTGCACATCACCTAGGTATGGTGTCATAATCCTAGAACTTGGAAACAGAAGGCAGTATCATCAATTCAAAGGCACTCTCAACTACAGAAGGAGTTACAGTCCAACCTAGACTACATAAGACTCCGCCTCCCACCCAAAAAAATCCATGAAGAAATATTCAACATCCTTAGCCGTTAGGGAAAGTCCAATCAAAAGTGTGCTGCTATTCTATTAATATGATTGCTGTTATTCAGAAAATAAGTAACAATAAATGATTTTGAAGATACAGGGAAAGAAGGGAAACTCATACTTTTAAAGTTGGAATATAAATTATCCTGCTATCACAGGAATCAAGGGGTGGGATTCCTCATACGACTGCAAACAAATCATCACCAAATCCAGATGTACTGCTTCTGGAAATATGCCCCCGAATTGAGCAGCTACAGTAACACCTGCTCATCTATCTCTACCGCAATATTCACAATATCCAAGTCATGTAGCCAGCCTAGGCATATGTTAACAAAGAACAGGAAAGAAATTTGGTATGAATACACAATGCGAAGTTTTCATCAGCCATTACAAAAGAAAATTATTTCACTTGCAAGAAAATGGATGCGACTAGAGATCATGTTAAACCCAATGAGCTAGACCCAAAAAAACAATGTGTCAAATATTTTTTTCTTATACAAGGATCCTAGATTCTATTTAAATACACACTCTCTCTCTTTCCCTCCCCCTTTCTCCCTCTCCGCTCTCACACACACACACACACATATACACACAGGCACACACACCACAAATACACACATACGAGAGAGGAGGGGGGAGAGAATATCTGGGGAAAGAAAGGAGGAGACTAGAAGGATTAGGAAGGGAAGAAAGATGACGGTTTGGGGCGGGATAAATATGGTCAAAGCATATGGTACACTTAAATCAAAACACCTTCGCAGAATCGCAGAATTGATCCATAAAATAGGACAAAGACACCAAGAAAAATCAGGCTTATTTGCAGAGAACCTTCTAATTACTTTTCCACTGATCTTCTCTCTATTTTCCACTTACTTTGTTATTTGACAGTTTCATATGGGTGCACGATATAAGCCAACCGCCAGATTTCCTCTTATCTCCTTCTCATCTCCATCACCCTCCCTAGCACCTGCCTACCAGGCCCTTTCCTAGATTCACGACGCTTTGCTCTGCCCTGTGACTTACTTAGTTTAATCAGGTCCACCTGTGTGTCCACAGGACCAGAAACTAACCATTGGCTCCTAGTGGAGTCAGAAGTGCTATATTCAACCCATCCTCTTAAGTATATCTTGTAATGCCTGTATCCTGAGCCCTGACCATCCTTTCCAGTCATCAGCCACGGCCCATAAAGCTATAAAAATCAAGGCCTAAGTGCTTATCTGTCCAGACAAAGTGAGTGAGTAGATATTGTACTTTAAAATCCCCTCTTTGAAATCTACATGGTCAAAAGAACAGCAGTTGCACCCAGGCACCATCTAAAAGCCAGACTTGATCTTTTTTTTTTTTCTTCTGGAGCTAGAGAAAATTTCACATAAACTGAAGATTATGCTGCACATATAATTCGTATGTTCATAAAACTTACTGTGTTCTTAGGGTCAGCTTAACCTTTTCTTATAAAAATGCCATTTGATAGCTGAGTGTAATGTGCACAAGTAATTGAAGATCCACTTATATTTTTGACAGGTTCTCCCTTGTCCCAGGCTTCTCCAAGAAGAGAGTGAACAAGCAGAACGGACTACAAATATGAAGTAATCTGTAAATCATAATTAACAATCTTTAAAAGGGATAAAGCAACTTTAAAAAGGATCGCCATGACGGATTTAAAGAAGCGGGTTTGAACTCTCAGAACCAGCAGGGTACTCTCTGAGAGTCATTACAGGGAAGAAAGAAGCCTCACAGCTCTTGGGCTGTGGCGGTGTCAGCTGAGCTCAGCCCCTGGCAGAAAGAGCCTGCAATTCCGCAATTCTGGCATAGCAGATCACCTTGAGGCCCTGAGCTGTGGTCATGGGGTGGGGCCTCAGGTCTTAGAGGCTGGAAGCAGTGCCCACAGAGACAAAATGTCCTCCTGCAGCTGTGCAGGCTAGCTTTGGGTCCTCTCACTACCAACTAGTCACTCTGGAGGCAGAAACCCCAGGTGTGAAAATGCCTGCAGCAGATTGGTCTGGGGACAAGTCTGTCGTGCATTTTCTTGATTGATGTTTGATGTGGGAGGGCTCAAGTCACTAGGGGCGGTGCCACCCCATGGGAAGTAGCCATTTCCTCCAAGTTGAAACGTCCCCTCCAAGCAGGGAGGAGGGGGCGCTAGAGATTCAGGAAGTACACCGGACAAATCCGGTAAAAACTGAAACCGGCAAGATTCGCAAGGTCCCCACCCTTCTCCAACAAAGTTGCAAAAGCAGTCAACAACGTGGGTGAGAAGGGACTGCGCCTGCGCTTGGCCTGGAGTCCTGTGGACAACAGTAGAGGTACGGCTTTCCGAATGCTCACCCGTGCGGGGAGAGGCTTTTCAGAGATGCGGCTGCCTTGGAGCGCGCAGGCTCCACTGACCTGCACCCAGCTCCTGGATTTGCCAGGTTGGACTTTGGTGGAATCTGGTCTGTGGTCAGTGCCCCCAGTGGTCTGGGCCGAGTAGATAGAAGTTATACTTGTCTAGAAAAGTCTCACAGGATTTGAGCGGTTCTAGAATCCCTCTGCCTCTGCCATGTGTAGAAATGTCAAGCTCTCCACATGGCACTTACCCAAAAAGCAGCAGGGCTGTAGGGACAGACCTTAGTTACCTAGGATAGGGAGGGGAAGGAAGGGGAAGGCTTGGGTCTAGAGAACACCCTTAGCAACTCTTACGAATGCCCATCTTCACGGGATGGGATAGCAATTGAGATGTAATATGAGTGATTTTATTTTTCAATTAAAAAAAATAGAAAAAAAAAAAGGATGCCCATCTTGCACTAAAAACCAGCACAGGATCAATGCAACCCACAAAAAATACAGCTTTAGACACGGAATTGGAAGCAAAAGTAGGGAAGATAAAAATACCAGTTCAAACCTCATAGTCATCTGTAGGGGTGAGAGTTGTACTAGCCATGCCTGTCTCTGTAAAGTAACTATTTCTATAGTTAACCTCATTCTTTCCTTCCGTCTCTACCTCCCTTCTCATCAAAGGTGCTGATTTTGTGATTTAGAGAACGTGTCTACACATATGAAGATGAGATTATAAATGAACTAAGAAAAAAATGGAGTTCACCAGCAGGTAAGGACCTTCAGGTAAACTACTTAAAGGGGGGGGGGGGGTGAGTGCTCTCAGGCTTGGATGACTCACACTATTTTAAGTACTTGGTGATTTCTGACAAGAACTACTGTAAATATTAGACACTATTATTAAAGATACTATATTTTGTTATAATAATCCTTATACAAATTATTGTCAGATGCTTTTTGAAAAAACTAAGTAGAGAAGTGAATTTTAGAAATTCTAGAAAAAAAAGAAATTGGGGAGGGAAAAGAAATCACTCTAGAGTTTGAAGTGGCAGTGTCTTATCTCAGCATTTCTCAAAAGCAACCTTGCCAAACTATGTAAATCCACAGATGCTCTGCCAAGGGAGAGGCCTCACGGACTCTGAGGGCAAACTAACAGGGACTGAACTGATCCCATGCAGGTCTCAGACTTCACTGTGGCTTCTCAATGTCATTTTGGAAAGTATCTCTAATTTTTAGCATTTCTATACTCTCATAAACCCAAAAGATTATTTTGGAGTCCCTGTGTCATTTCCCACACTCAAACTGAAATGTTTATGAGTATCTGTATTCTGGCCCTACTCCATCAGTTACTAAACTATCGCATTTTCATTAGCATTTTGTGCCCCCATATCCTTTCTTATTTAGAAAATGGCTCCATCAGAGCAAGGGAGGGATCCAGAAAATAGGAAGTAGATGTGACAGCTGTGCAGGTTATGAATGTTACAGGTTCTAGAATCACAGAAGAGACAGACTTCCGGCCATATCTATCAAGGGTTTTCTAGAATGCGTTCAGTGGGAAAAGCCAAATTAAATATGGGCAATACTATTCCATAGATTGGAGTCCCACACTACGTAAATAAGAAAAGGGGAGCTGAGCAGCAGCATCTGGGTGCTTAAGCAATGTAAGCAGCTACTGCACAGCAGCACACTCCTGCTGCCAATCCTTCTACCATGCTGGACTGTACCTTCAAAGTGGGGGGCCAGGAGACACCCTTCATTACGTTGTTTCTCTCAAGAGTTTGCTATGTCACTGCAATGAGAGAAGTCATTAATCCAGTGATGTGCGTGTGTATGTGTGTTACCAGGATAATGGTAATGGGACCCTCAGCAATGCACTGGGTTGGGTGTTACGGTCTCTGAAATCAGAGAGCCTAGATCCAAATCCCAGCTTTACAGATTACTAATATCATCTGAAGTAAATAGTTTACTTTCTCTGTGCCCTATTTGTATCAGAGATCTTTCAAAAGTACCTGAAAATAATTATCTTAGGGGATTGTTCCAAAATGAAGCACCTTAAGTAGAACCAGTGCATATGCCTAGAACGTCATGGCATTATGTGCGTGTGACATAATATGGGGAAGAAATGGTTTATGTTTTGAGATAGTCTCAAGACAACTTAGTAGAAGACACATACAAAATAAAGCAACTATAAAATCATCCTGGTATTTGAGTTATAGGAAGAACAATACAGCCATACTGTACTGATACTTAACCCATCAATGAATAATTTTTATATGACATGATAATGTAAGGTTCAGGGATGTTCCCATCAAGAATGTAATAAAAACTAGAGTGAGGGAGAGAGAGCTGAGAAAATCTAAATTCTAAGCATCTAAGTCCCTAAAGATCAGAGACAAAATGTCTGATGTTGCAGCATCAAGACAGCATTCTACATTGTTTAAAGACCTAAATATAAATTCCAAAGAAAATAATTCAATCTTCCCAATGCTGTGACCCTTTAATACAGCTCCTCGTGTGGTGACAACCCCATAGCCATAAAATTAATTCAGTTGCTACTTCATAATTGTAATTTTGCTACTGCTATAAATCATAATGTAAATATTTTTGGAGATAGAGGTTTGCCAAAGGGGTTGGGAACCACAGGTTGAGAGCAGATAGAGACTATGAAATAACATATTCTCCATGTGTTCTGACAAGAACAAGAGCTGGCACTGCAGAAAAAAGAAAGTTTATACACAGAAGACCTTTGCTTTTGCTCAGATGGAACAAATCAACAAAGTTATGCTCTAAGCTCTACATTACACTTTAAAGAGTCTTTGTGCCTTACTGGGGCAATACTGAATAAGTGCGTTTTTTGTTTGAAACCATTTACAGTCGGACAGAGAGAAAGGCATGGGCACACAACTGTCTGTCATCCCAAACAATTTTGTCTAATTTATATTTTAACCCTGACATAAAATTCTTCCTGGTTGAAAGACTGAGAACCATGGAAACTGGACCTACCAAAGTGCAGATTCTCTTAGCAACAACTCACTATATACTGTCAGAAATTTAGGGCAAAGAACTATCCATACCTGGGATCAGTCCAGACTCGTAAGACTTTCAGGATTAGCTTGTTAAACAAAGATTTCTAGTGAAATTGCAATTGAGTTCTGCCAGCAAATAATATTCATATATATGCATATAAATGGATATAAAATTATTATATTGAGTTGATGACATTTTGCAATTCATGCTATATATGTATATTAAGATCACAAATATAGCAAGTAAGAGGTTTTTATGTAGATCATCAAAAAATGTTCTAAGCATGTTTTATTTGATAGTTCTAGTAATTTAAAAACATCTGGTTTACTATTATAGCCCTACATGATAGCCTACAGCTAAAGAGCATACCAGGGCTTATCCGCAGATGCCAACACTTCTTTGTGTATTTTCTAATAGTCACAGGTAGCATAGCCTACTTTTGATCAAAACAATAGCCCAACAAGAGATTGTTTCAATCAATACAGTTGGGAAATGAGGCAAATCAGCTCACACCAGCCATGTTTCAAGTCCCTATGTTGTGGCCCTGTCCGTGCTAACTCCAGGAGCATTGTGCACAAACAAGGCCAGAATACTAAGGTTCAGTGACGTATTTTCATGCACAACTACCAAGAAAGACTGTGTCGGATGCAAAAGGAGCATACTAAGCTAGCATAGAAGAAGCTGAAATTTAACACTAGCACACGGTACCTTAGTTGTCTTTCTCTCAATGTCCTCACTAGTGTCACATATCCACTCACAGTCCCCCGTCCCATTTCATCCTATATCCCCTCTAACAGTTTGAGATATTAAACATTCCCCCCCCCCCCAAAGACTCCTGTGTGCTATACAGACTTGGTCTCCAGGGCATCGTGTAGAGGAGGACCTTTTGGAAGTGACTGGCCATGAGGGGTGTTGACCTCATCAATGGGTTGTCTCTAATGGATTCTTACCTGAGTGAATAACTAGGAAATAGGGGAACTGGAGAAGCCTATCTGAAGGAAGTAGGCCAGTGTGGATGTGCCCGGGACGGTTTATGTCACACAGACCTCTTCCTCTCTGCTCTTCCTAACTGCCATTGGGTAAGCAGCTTTGCCTCACCCTGCCTGACCCCCAAAGGACTGTGGACAGCCGAAGCTGGCCATGGCCTGAAACCTGAATCAAAACAAGTCTCTCCCAAAAGTTGTTTGTGCGAATTATTTTGTCCAGAAACAAACGCCTGCATGCTCGCTTAGCCTCCCTCACCGTTTCCCTCCCTCTACTCCACCTTTGGCCCTTTTTCTCCTACTCTCTTCTTCTTTCCCGCTCCTTCCCTCTTCTTCCTCCCTGTGGCATTATCTTCTAACACTCCTTTCCTCTCCTATCTCTCCCAGCCGTTTTCCCTTCTCTCTTCTTTCCTCCTTCACCGCTAGAACTAAAAATTACTTTAATGTGAAATAGTTGAGCTGTTTGAATGAAATCTGTGAAATTAGAAACTCTTTCACTTGTTTTATAATGTGTTCTTTGATATAATGTAACCCATACAGTGTTTCTCAACCTTCCTAATACTGTGACCTTTTAATCCATTTGCTCATGTTGTGGTGACCCCCCAACCATGAAATCATTCTCCTTGCTACTTCATAACTGTAATTTTGTTACTGTTATGAATTTATTTCTGATGGTCTTAGGCAGCCTCTGTGAAAGGGTTGTTCAACTCCGAAAGGGGTCATATAACCCACAGGTTGAGAACCACTACCTTAGAAGTTTTTGCACAACCCAAGAAAAATTTCTGAATAATTCTACTTTTAATTACTGGAAACACTGTATGCTTCTTTTAACATGTTACATACCACTAGTGTGAGAAGGAAGGCACCCGTCGAGGGTACAGGAGTGATTCTGTGCGGATAGGCCTTGGGTGTTATGCCCGAACACTCTTCATTTATTCCCTTCCCACAACCTCAAACCCCTTTCTCTCTCTCTCTCTCTCTCTCTCTCTCTCTCTCTCTCTCTCTCTCTCTCTCTCTCTCCCACACTTTTTCTTGCTATCAATTCAGTGCATTCACACGTCATTTTTAACAATAATTTAAGTCTACTTGTATACCATCATAAGTTCTATAAAGTATGCCTTTACAAACTCTAACCATATTATCATATATGTATCACATAATATTCATTTGAATATTACATGTACTCATGCATGTGGATTTATCCTACTTAACTACATTTCACTTATTTAATAGGAAGTTTTCCTACCACAGCACTGGAGAAAACTCCCTACTTTCCTGAAAGTCAAACCCAAAAAATAGGACACACATTATAAAAACAGTAGCCATGCACAGTCTGAAGTTTCGTGATTTCAACATTTACAAAAAATCATTTGTAGAGGAAGAAGGGGGTAGAGTCAGTTTGCAACCAGGACTCTGCGTGAGCATTGAGATGTAAGTGGAAACTTTGGGGAGTCTTGACCCCTAGAGTTCTATTCACCAAATGCATATCTGAGTTGCAGGAAGGCTCTGGGAGCCCCCTGACGCTGCAGTTTGGTTTGAGCTTTTGTAAATATATAGCTTGACAAAATATATATATATACATATAAAAGTATAGGATAGGAGCATGCTAAGTTATATCTTTTGTTATGGATATGTATTGATGAATTTACATATTTAGCAAATCTGAATGTTCAGTAGAAGCTGTGTGTGTGCTCACAGCAATGCTTAAGCCTGGGGGCACAGGCACATACACGGGTTAAGTAAAGAGCTGATCACTGGCAGGTCAAGTGGAACACGTCTGTAATGCAGTGAAGGCAGTGTAATGCCTTGGCAGGGAAGGCAAGAGGTGGCTAGCCTGAACTACATGGCAAGACCACAGTATCAGAAAACAAACATAAAAATAAAAGCAAACAAAATAAAAGCAATAAAAGCTCAGAACTACTTATTGAAGCCACTGTAGAAAGAACTGACAGGACTGAAGACTCGTCTCTATAAAACTCTTATAACTGACAGAGGAAAATAAAAGTGTAGATAAAAGGGGAGAAAAAAATTGGCAAAGTGACCAAATAAATAAATAAATAAATATAATACAAAAGACACACAAAGAATAACTAATAGAGCACAGTGCTTGCTTGAGACTTAAATAGTGTCTGAACCAGTGAACAACTGAATGAAAGAAATAAATTTCATTAAGTTGGCAGAATGCAGTCACAAACTGTGAGACACACAGAGAAAGAGTGGACAAAAATGTATAGTTAAAAATGTGCTAATTCTTCAACATCACCAATACCAAGTCTAAGAATTTGTTGTAAAACAATAATTATAGTTGTCCATATATTCATCTACAGGTTTCAATTAAAATTTTCATAAAGCCTAATTTTATGAACACTGAAGACTCTATCTGTATAATAAAACATTTATTTAGTGATTAATCAATAAGCAACAGATGATCATTTAATATAAAGAAGAAAAAGTTGGGAACGGGAAGATACAAGTAAGTGGTTAACAACCGGGATGTAATATGAATAAATTATAAAAATTAAAGAAGAAAAAAAGTACTGGGTGTGTATATAGTTATGTGTGAATGTGCGCACGTACATAAATTTTTAAAACGAGGAATTTGTAGTCACAGTTATATTCTAATGTCTGATATTAATAATTTTCATTAAGTAATTTTAAGTATGTCTCATTACTAAATTAATCAGTTAATTAGCAGCTAGGTGATTGGGAATACATAATTACGTGACTTGCTATGATGGAATATTAACGCTCACCTGTTATTTATTAACTGTTGAAATAAGCAATCCTTAATCTAAATTTATTTTTAAGATTTTTTTTTTTTACTTTCTATCCTAAAGGCATATAGGGGACTAAAAGAATTTCAGTTCCACCCAGAAAGCGCTGCACTTCCAGCCTGACCCCCAACTGAGGCGCGAGTGCTGAGCTGCTCAGAGAGCTTCATGTTGTTGCTAGGGAAGACAAAACAGAGAAAGTTCTAGACTCTCTGATCCATTTGAAAGGCTGAGATGGGAGGTGGCAGCCTAAAACCTCCGGCTCAGAGGTGCAGATAAAGTCTCAGGTTTCAGTGTGAACCGGAGCAGCCACAGCCCCGCCTGAGGAGCCTAGGCTGGCAGGGGAAAGCGCTGCGAGTGTCTGGAGCCCTGGCGACGATGGCCACTCTGGGCTGTGGCCCTAAGGACGACGGAGAGGACAAGGATGATGAAGTGAGTGAACAAGGTGATGGAGACCAAAGGCCGAAAGGCAAACGGGACTCGGATCAGCACGCCAAGAGGGAACCGGACGAGAGGGCCGTCCGCATCCCCATCCCGGAAGTGCTCCAGCAGCGGCTGGCGGACGACTGTTACTACATCAACCGCAGGCGGCGGTTGGTGAGGCTGCCCTGCCAGACCAACGTGGGGACCATCCTGGAATGCTACGTGCGCCACTTCTCGGCGAGCGCGCTGGCTTCCGGGGATCGCCGGCAGCAGCCCCCGCGCGCGGCGCCCGAGAGGAGCGTGGGCCTGTGCAGGGAGATGGCGGACGGGCTGCGCATCACCTTCGACCACGCGCTCCCCTTGGTGCTGCTCTACCCTCAGGAACAAGCGCAGTATGAAATGGTGACTTCCTCCACCTTTTTCTTTCCCACCGAGGAGAGAGCCTCCGACACTGGCAGGAGCCAGGAGGCGACCTGGCCTGGCCCGTCCACACCGCAGCCCACGGAGAGCCAACCCATGACGGGGCCAGCCGCCCCCAAGAGGCGCAAAGCGGAGGCGGACGCTCTGCGGGCTCCCAGGCGGTCCACGCGCCACAGCGGCCACTGGCAGTCAGAGGACCGGGCCTCGCCTCAGGCCAAGCGCAGTGTGCCCAAGCTGTTCCCGCACTTGCAAAAGACACCTGTGCATGGCACAGCACCTTCCCCCAGTCCTCTGGCTCCAGGGAAGGAGGCGGGGGCTCTGTTTGCTGGCTTTGAAGGGACAACTGAGGAAATAAATGAGATCCTGTCCTGGAAGCTGGTGCCTGACAATTACCCCCCAGGACACCAGCCACCGCCCCCCTCCTACATTTATGGCGCACAACATTTACTGCGACTGTTTGTGAAACTTCCAGAGATTCTTGGAAAGATGTCCTTCACCGAGAAAAATCTAAAGGCATTACTGAAGCACTTGGATCTCTTTCTGAGGTTCTTAGCAGAATACCAGGCTGACTTCTTCCTGGAGTCAGCCTATGTCTCCGCCTGTGAGGCACACTACAGCAGCAAGAACCCCAGAGCAATCTGTTAACCTTTTTGCAGGCTCTGGAAGCACAGCTGCTCCACCTGGCTTTGTGTTTTGTGTTTGGGGTGGGCCCAACTTGGGGGAGGCCTGGGTATTTGAGTTGTTCACATAATGTAGTTATTTCTGTTAAGAACTACTTCCTGAGCTGTGTGTGGTTGTCATGGCCGGAGGGAGGTAAAGTTGCTTCATTAGCTAATTTAAGAAAAACAAACAAAACAAAAAACCCCATGCTATTGCTCAAGCTTGTATGACAGCAGGAAGCAGCCTGCTGTATTCAGAGAGAACATTCATGAAAGTATACTTAGGATGCTCTGGTAGACGTCACAGGATGTTATTAGCGAGAAACACGTTTAGTTTGCTTAGCATCGCGCAAACTGTTTTGGAAGATTCTTCTATGTGATGAGACTGAAGGACTCTGTTCAGCACACTGAGTTTATATTTGGACGAGTGGCACCTCAAATGATTTTGGGGGAAATGAACTGTAACAGCAAGAGAATTTGCAACTGCAGATTTGTAAATGTTCCCTCTCTGTGAAACATCATTCTTGGTCATCTAAATAAAGAATTTTTGTCTTGTTTGGGAAAAAAACTATCCATAAAGCTTCTCTATTCGCATATAGAATTTGTTGGCGCATAAACGTGAAATAAAAAGAAAACCAATAACTCATAAGCCATTGCACAAAGTAGATTCCCTAGTTTTGTTTTGAAAAGAATGAGCGACAGTTTGATATGAGATATTACAATCTCAATAAGAGCAAAGGAAACTAAGTTTAGGAAAATTACATTAACATTTTAAACTATATTAAGTTTAAATGTATGCTTAAGAATTACTATGTAAGAAGTGAATTTTTAAAGGCAATTTTATAGACCGAAAGTTCATTGGCAATCTGATATAATGAAAAACTGCTGCTGTAATTTTTTTTTACTTTGTAATAAGCAGTTTGTATGCTAAAACATAAAACATCCTGAGAAAAACATATTTCTCTAGATGCCACAGATGGCTAGGAAAACTAAACTGCTAAACCTTGGGTAAGATGAACGTTCTCAGACAATTCTTTTAATTAACCAATAGATTTTGCAAATAAATGTAAAATAAAAGTACTGAGCAACAGGGTAGACAAGAAAAGTTTGGAATTTTTCAGTCTGTAGGAGCAACCTTAGAGGCAAACGTCACACTGGGAAGGCGGCTCAGAAAGCAAGCTTTGCCTTCAGGATGGGCAAAGTGAAGACACTGAGAGGCGCAGAGTCGCAGTAACTGTTTCAGGGAGATAGGAACATGCCTTCCTCAGTGTTAAAGCTGAACAAATAAGAAACAGTATGCCCAGAAAAGGTAGGTATACATTATAGCAACTCTCCAGAGGTGTCTCACAATGATTTTCAAAATGGGAAAAGGGGAGGCCTAATTTCAATATGTTTTCTGTATTAATTACATCAGTATTAATTCAAGAACCCTCAGCAGACACTGGGGTTGGAGACAGTAATATTAACATCTTATTTCCTTGCCACTGATCACCCTCGTCTAGAGCAGAACACAACGTTCAGCAACCAGAGGCAGAGTAAACACCACCGAGAAGAGGAATTTTTTTCTTATTTCATCTTAAGTGTTTAGATGTTTTGCTTATATATATATTTATGTCTCTGTCACATGCTTGCTCTATTCCCACTGGGGCCAGAAGAGGGCATTAGATTCCCAGGAACTGGAGTTGCAGGTGGTTGTGATGTTGGTGCTGAAAATTGAACCTAGGTCCTCTGGAAGAGCAGCCCATGCTCTTAACCCATTAGCTAACCTCTCCACGCCACCCCCAACTTTGTATATTTTGAAGTTACACATATTCACTCAGTAGACTGAGACAGGTGGATTGATGTGAATTTCAAGCCAGCCCAGTCTACACAGAGAGACCCTATCTTTTTTTAAAAAGTAAGAAAAGTTCTGTTTATATATAAAAGGCACTATACTGAGAAACCCATGGCACTCGGGGTGGCCTCAGATTCATGGAGGCAGGTTCAAGATTAGGCAGAGCCGCTAACTTCTCAGGCAAGGTGGAAGGATGGAGGCTCACCATGGGTACCCTCATTTAGCTGTCCTTTGAGCGCACTGCCCAAGAATTCATCTCATGGAAGCTTGATAAGTGGTAGAACTTTTAACAGGCAGGACCTAGCGTAAGGTGGCGAGGTCAATGGGATGTCTCCTTCAGATCGGAGTTCCCGGTGGGCCCATTTCAGTTCCCACAAGGCCCTGGTTACTTTTACTACATGACTAATTGTAATACAAACAACCAATGTGGATCAGAATCCATCCAGCTTCTTGTCCTGCCACGTGAGTTCTGCCTCCGGGCCATGGTGGGTTCCCTTTCTGCTTTTCCCTTGTATTACAGCCCAGCTAAGGACTGTGGCTTAGACACCAGCACCACACTGTTCATACCTTCCAGCCGTAAGAAGCACGAAGCAAATAAAATGCTTCATAATTACCCAGCCTCGGGGATTTTGTTATAACAATAGAAAACAGACTAAGACAGATAGAGATGAGAAAAGCAGGAGGCCAATGGAAGCAGTAATGTCTTCATCGTTCACAGAAGAGTCAATTCTGTCTAAAAATGAAATATAATGTTCAAATCTCTTGAAGGGTTTTACATAATCTTATTTCTTAACCTTACAGGGAGCCTGAGGAAAGTACTTACTGAAGTGAGAAAAAAAAAAGTTATTTGAAATTCAGCAATTCCTTCCTTTTCACCAGAGTGTCTTTTTCTTCCTGTAGAATTCAGTCAGAATTTAAAGTGGCATTCTCGATTCCACCTTCATAACTGAATTTCTTTCTACTACCTACACAATGACGTCTAGAATAATTTTCTTCAATATTAATAATGACACTGTGAATTAAGAGGAATTTTACTTAATTTATTATACTTAATTTCCCATATTGGTTAATTTATTTATAATAAAGATAAATTACTGTTTGAAAAACAATGGAAAAAAATGAGTTTCAAACTAAAGCAACTAAAGAGATGGATGAGCCACTTAATGAGACCAAAACAAAAGATTCATTTTGTTTGCTTTTCTGGGAGGAATAGGAGATTCCGGGGTTCACTTTTTGACATATTAAGTTTTTGATGCCTGAGAAATAAGAATTGAGATGTCAAAAGGCCAAACGTGATAAGAACTAAAAATAGAGTATGGGAAGGGGGAGAGGGGCTTGCCCAGAACAAAACCTACAGCATTACATTCAAAGACTATTCTCAGAAAAAGATGCAGAAATTACAGCCCCAGAAGTATATAGTATTACAAAAGCAAAAAAAGAAAAACAAATTGGTTTTGTTTTTTGAAGCAGAGTCTAGGATAGCCCAGTGTGGCCTCAAATTCCCCATGTAGCAAGGATGGCTTTAAATGTTCTTGGTGCTCAGGCTACCAATTCCCACGGGCTGGGATCGCAGGCATGAGTCACCACGCCCAGGCACAGGCAACTGTTAGACGGGGCTGGGGGCAAGGACTATTATTTCAAATGCTATTGAAAGTTACAACAGGATGAGAATCAGGCAAAGGGTTTGCATCAGAACCACTGGCATGGGCGTCATCTTGGTCTTGCCAGGCAGATGGACGCACGGCTCTGAGGTTACACACTCAAAGTGAAAACAGAAGCAAATGGGGTGGGAGGCAGAGAAAGGGCGTGGCTGCAGGAAGAGGGGATCAGGGGCAGCTTCTTTCAGCGTAGGTCATAAGAATGGAGACACTGTCACCCTGCTGGGAATGATCCAGGGTGACATGACATAACAGACTGGAAGAAGCACAGGGGCTCATTAAAGGATCAATCTCCTTGAGGAAGAGAGTGGCCATGTAAGCTCTCCAAGGCTATCATGACAAATTAGACTTCCGAGTTCTAAATAGCATGTGATATTGTTGAAATAAGAAAAGCCATAAGCCCCATTTCTTTAAGCTCCATATTATGTCATTGACGTGTTTTGACAAAAGTTCCTTCAAATGTGCCATTAATGGTATTTCTAGAGTTTTGAAGCAGAGATAAAGGGACTGGTATAAGCATCAGAAGCCAGACACACACAAGAGACAACTAATACCCTGTAGAGAATGGCAGGATGAAGACAGAAACCCAGGCACAACACCATGGCTGTGAAGGAGAGATCCAGTAAAATTCTAAGACACAAAGAAGCAGAAGTTTCGGGCACAGTGGGATCCCCTGGTCTATCGCAAGGCCTCGAGGAACACTAAATAGTGGACGGAACTGACTTGAGCTATCTCCCTCAGAAGGACAACTGAATGAGGCAATGAGAATACTTTAAAACACAGCAAAATGAACTGATTATTATGATAGTTCATGTTCGTTGTCAACTTGACAGACTAGAATCCCTCAAGAGATGAGTATCTAAGCAACTCTAAGCAAGTCTGTGAGGGGTTTTCTAGACTTCGTTCACCGAGATGACAAGACTGTAAATGTAGGAAACACCTTTCCACAGCCTGGAGGTTCATTCATAAAAAGCAGACAGCCACCTGGGCTCCACCAGCATTCAGCTTTTTCTGTTCCCTAACGGAGAATATGAACAGTTGCCTCATGCCCTGCCATGACGCTTCTCCCAATGTTATGGACTGTGCCCTGAGTGCGTGATGCAAAAAAAAACCAAAAAACAAAAAAACAAACAAACAAACAAAAAAACCTGCTCTTCTTTAAGTTGCTTTTCTCAGGTATTTTGTTACAGCCAAGGAGAAAAATAATGAATGCAATTATTAAAACAAAACAAAAACTTGTCAGAAAGAGCTGGAGAAATGGCACAATGGTTAAGGAATCTTACTGCACTTGCAGCAGATGCACACCATGGTGCTCACAACCTTTCGAAATCCCAGTTACAAGGAATCTGACACCCTCCTTTAGCCTCTGTAAACAACTGCACACATATGGCATACATAAATTTAAGCAGGTATATGTGCACAAAATTTATGCAGGTGTTGTGCACAGGCACCACATAAACAATTTTTAATGTTTAAAAAAATCAAAACACTAATTTTTAAAAACTGCCAAAAAAAAAAACCACCCCAATGTTAGCATACAAACTTTTCTATATAAAGTACTTTTCTCCGAGCACTAAGGTTGTAATGTAGTGAATTACTCTGCACTGTGTACAAGACTGATGGCCTGGCAAAGTTTGCTCCATAGTGAAACATAGACCAGAATAGAGCTAGTTAAGTACTAAGACACACAAAGTGCTATTTGTTAGTTCTGTGACTCCAAGTTTATGTATGTGCCAGACACTGTTTTAAGACTTTTGAATTGTTCATATGTAATTCTCACATCACTATAAGGATAATAGTGTGAATGACTTGCATTTCACAGCTGTATGAGTGCAGCTCCACCACACACTGGTACACAGTCCTGAGGGCCCAGGATGCAAACTGTGAGAAAGTATCACTCTATATTTCCAGTCCTGAGAGCCCAGAATGCAGACTGAGAAAGTACCACTCAAATCTGTCAGCAATAGGATGGTAGTACACTTTCTACAAGAAAGATAATTCCATTTGTACACTGGAAGAAAGGACACAGAGAATACTTACTGCAAGCTTTCATTTTTTTTATTATGTCATATAACTTAAACAATTTCTGTGAAATCTTTCTCTTTAAGAACAATTGGAGAAGAAGCCTCAGGTGGCTCAGTTGGTAAGGCACCAGCCCATAAGTCTGGAGGTCTGAAGTTCAAACCCAGGTAGAACTACTGAGCTGGAGAGATGGCTCAGAGGTTAAGAGCACTGGCTGCTCTTTTAGAGGACCTGAGTTCATTTCCCAGAAGACACCATCTATGATGACATCTGGTGTCCTTTTCTGGCCTGCAAGTGTACATGCAGGTAGAGCACTGGATACATAATAAATAAATCTCTTTTTTAAAAAAGAAGAATTGGAAAATATATCACAAAAGAAATGTAAGGTGGCAGGAGAGGGGGTGATTAGCAGGTGAAGTCACTAGCCACCAAGCCTAATTATCTGCGTCCCATCCCTCAGAGCCAACTCATACAAGTTGTCCCCTGACCTCCACACATGTCATAGTGTGTAAGAGTGCATACATTAAATAAATAAAAGTAAACTTTACAAGTTTTTCAAATACAAAAGAATTCTATTGATTTTTTAAAATCTATCATCTCCTGTGTCTTCTTGCTATGTGTTGTCCCAATTTGAAAGTTAAGATTTGATGTGAAAAAAAAGTTTACCTACTAGTGAACAGCAAAAAGGAAGTACAGAGCTGTAAGATACAGTGCCAGCAGAGAGGCCTTCTAAAAAGAAGAGCATACGCTGTATTTCTTAGTCAGCATGTTACGCCTGGCTTCCCTCATGCCTGAGAAAGTTACTTTGCTCCTACAAAAGAAAATCATGAGCCTAGGAAAACATGAATTCTCCTTAATTCAGCCACTTTTCAGGGCACTCATTTTTAGGTGGGAAAGCAGGCTACACATACACATAATAGCAAAATACTGATGATTCCTAAGACTCCGTATCCCTGCAAAATCTGCATTCTTCCCCGCTTGGACACATTAAATGAAATGTCAAGGAATATGAATTCAACCAGGAAATTTTCAACCTCAAGGCTCAATGATCAATACCAAGGATCAAAATCTGGGCCTCAAGATCAACCCTCCATGTCTGGTCCTGTTTCAGGGCTTCCTTATGGCACGGGTCTAATCACACCCCAGCTGAAAGAGTCTTCATGTGACTCCTGAGAACACTCAGTCCTCCATGGGCCCCTATCTGTTGCGCAAAGTGACAATCACTAATCACACGGAACCTAAATTCAGACAAAGGCCACAGTATCAAAGCCTAAGTGCTATCATTTGCTTTTACTATAATGTTATAGAATGACAGGCTATCTTTAAATATGATTTTTAAATTAGCCCATTTAAGCCCTTTGGGTAGTACATAGGATTGGGCTGTGAGACCACTCAGGGATGAAGTGCCTGCTGTACAAGCATGATCGGAAGCACTCACATAAAGACCAGGAGCCCTGCTGTAGCCTCAGTACAGGTAGGCAGTGACAGGCAGATTCCTCAGAGCTCACTGCCAGCCAGGCTATCTCTGTCTGTGAGCTCCGGGTTCACTGACAGCCCCTGACTTAAGAAAGGAAAAAGCAACCAAGGAAGATATCCAATGTCAAACTCACCTCCATATGCAATATATACCACATTTACATATATAATAAAGTCACACAAAATGAATTAATAACAACTGCTAAATTTATGCAATTTGTAAAATATGCTAAAAGTTTAGTTGCTTACCTTAAACCAAAGATGTGTGATTGTTCATAATTCAGTAAAGAACGAATCTTAGCTTCAGAGTTCAAAATGATAAGCCTATCGATTACATCCTAAAAATAACAAAGAAACACTGAGACTCTACTTAGCAGAAGCTATATAAATCAATTAAAGCAATCAATATTCATTTAGATTTGTGATTCTCAAATGTGGATTCACACTGCAACTAGCAGGAAGGCATGAGGAACTGGGGTCAGACCCATCCTAGAGTCTGCGAACTTATTGGCCCACATGAGGCTTGAGCATTAAGATTGCAAAAGTTCCTAAACTCTGTTCAATTTCTACCCCAAAGAGAGAACCATAATATCCATCTACCTTTCAAATGGGCAAGCAGACTGTGTGTACAATAAAATAATAATAGAAGTGCCCAAATACAAACTCCTCTTAAAAACAGATATAAAATCTACAAATGTGAAGCAAAAACAGTCAGTATGCATATTTTTATAGTAGCTATTTGAGACTCTGTTAAGAGCCTCTCTCATATATGCAAGTCAGCAGTTTACAGTCCTGGAAGAATATTGGCATCATATAGGAAACAAAGAGAGATGACTGACAAATAGCTAATCAATAGATGGACAAACCCACAGAGAGATTGGTCTACTTACGAGCCACTAAGGCATGAAGCCTACAAGTGACAGTCCAGCATTAATACTCTAGATTTCCCATTACGTAGCTATTGCTCACAACCAGAAGCAACAAGCTGTCTCAAGTATTGACAGCATTAGTCCACTACACAGCTTTCTCTGTCGATACAGCCAACTCTAAAAGCTTTTCTTTTAAGCTTTGCTTGGTGCCTGATGTCATGGCCCATATGCAGAATTCCAGCACTGAAGAGGTTAAGGAAGAAGGACTGCCTTGAGTTTGAGACCAGCCTGGGCTATACTGTGAGACTATGTCTCAATTTTTTTAAAAAGACAACTAAACAAAATAATTATAAACAAAACATGAAGCCTAGTTTTGTGTATGTCTTAAGTACAAACCTAAGTACTTTCTGTACATATAAATACATCAATGATTTATTTTTCGGTTTGTTTTTGTTTGTTTTTTCAAGACAGGGTTTCTCTGTCCTGGACTCATCAAACTCACAGCAATCACCTAGCCTCTACCTCCCAAATGCTGTAATTAAAGGTAAATTTAATGCAACATATTTCTGTGGCCAAAAGAGCAAAAGAAGGTTTCGGAAAAAGACAAAGTCAAATAAAATGTATCAATGCCTTCATGAATGATGACAAGAAAACAGTTCCATCTCATCAATAAAAGGTGATGGAATTAGTTTCTAAGAGGAAGAAGTAATAAATAACTCCAAATATATTTGAAAATACTAATTAAATCTCAGGAAAAAAAGACAAAGTAAACTTATCCTACTAAGATCTAACGCTCAATACTCAAAAAGGTACATATTGGGCTAAGAACATCACACAGTTGGTAGTGTGTACTAGCATGCACCAGGCCCTGGGCTTGATTCTCAACATGACAAAGTTAAGTGTGGTGGTTCATGCCTGTAATCCCTTCATTAGGGAGGTGGAGGTGACAGATCACAAGTTCAAGAACATACTTGGCATTACTGCAAGTTGAGGACCAGCCTGAGCTACATGACACTCAATCTCATTTATATGTATGTATGTATGTATGTATGTATGTATGTATGTATGTATGTATATGTATACTACTCATATATATCATATATATCCTACCTCATATATATATTCACAAATGTATTAATATCTTGTAGAAATGCACAATAGCTAATATATAAGTTTAAACCAAAATATTGATGAATAACAGAGAATAAAAAACTCATTTTTAAAGGTCTGTCACTGTGGTCTGTAGTCTTCTTCTTAGCTAGGCACACTTTGTTCTAATCACCATGTGACACACTGAACTATATAACTCACATTCATCTCCCCAGCTGCAAAGTCATATTCTCCACAGCTGCCCCACCTCTGTCTTCATCAGTTAACAAATATCTGCACAGCTGTCTAAATACAGCACAAAGCATACTGACAGCTGGTCACACCTAGGAGATCTGAAGTTGTGGTTCTGAATCTCAATAGTAGATTAGGACAAATAAAATGGTCAGAAGAGATGGTATTACCAACAACAGGCTGATGGAAGGGAAGACTGAAGCAATCGATCAGCAATAATGTATTTCAGAGAACAAATGTTATAGTAAGTAATTTCTTCTTCAAAGAGGATTACATTGATGTATCAGCACCCAGAGAGGAAAGCAGAGCTCCTGAGAAGCCTGCCTCGTGGAGGGCTTTGGTTTCTAAGCACCACGGCATGTCAGGAAAGGAATCAGCTTCTTAAATCACATTGATCCAGCATCAAGCCAGTGTAAGCCCAGACCTGGCAAACAGTCTGCAGAAATACTGGTTCAAAGGATGCTGTCCTTCTTGAGAATACACTCAGAAAGGCAGCAGTCCGACAGCAACCACGGCTAGATAGGCAAAAAGAAATTCTGTATAGGTAGGCTCACTTCTGAGGGCCCGCTCTGGTCAAGGTAACCAGTGGCCACTCCTGCTATCTGACTGCTTCTAGGAAATGAACAGATACAGGATAAGGAATGAGTCAATAAGGCCTGAAAACTGTACCATCCAAGCATGGATTGCTAATGGTTATCCTATGATGAAAATGAAGCCAGTCATTTTCTGTGGGACTTTCCATAGTGGAGAGTAGAAGAAAAGGCTGCTCTCGTATATAGTAAGTTCAATACCACCATCCTACAAGCTTGTCAGTACTCTAATCCCCATAACTTCTGAATATCACGCTATTTGATAAATATCCTGAGAAGAGAAATATAGAGGAAAATTTCAGTCAGAAAGAGGCATAGGCTATGTAAAGGTGGTTAGACATGTAAAGAACTGGACTCAGGCAGCAGCAAGACATGAAATGCCTAAAGTACATTACATGATTGACAGACGAATGACAGATAGATAGATAGATAGATAGATAGATAGAGAGATAGATAGATAGATAGATAGAAAGATGGATAGATGACACATAGAGATGATGAATAGATGACAGATATATGATAGTTAATAGATAGATGTAACACAGATAAATAGATAATAGATATATGAAGATAGATTACAAATGGATTAGATAGATAGGTAGGTAGACAATAGATAGACAGACAAACAGACATTTTTGATGTAATTATTCTATATAGGGTAATAATACTTCCCCCCAAAGCCACAGGCTATGTGACAAAAACCCTAATGCCAAGCATTATAAACCTTCCTTTGGGTTTGGTCTGGGGGAGGGGGGGCAGTGGTCCAAGAGACTCCCAAACCAGCAAAGGCTTTGTTGTTACCCTTATTTGCTTCCCAGAATTTTAAGGTTAAGACCCTAAAAGCACAACATGTTTTGGGCCTGGAACTTGAGCTGCAACTGACTTGAAAACCTCCTCCACCCTGAGAACTTAGCATCAGAAAGTGGTATGCTGCCAAGAGAGAAACAAGACAACAGTCCCCATTGGCTGTGAAGCATGTAAACAGCAGCAATGGCTAGCCTGGCAAAATACCCCCAGGCGCGTAATAGTGGCACTTGTATTTTGTGAGTCACCAGCAACTCTCTAACTGGATTTAAGGGCTGCTTAACAGGAGGTGATTCATGCCTGATACTATAAACCAAGACAATTACTTATGGATGGAGAAATTATATACCCCACACAAGAACCTACGACTGTCTTTCTCCTAAGCTAATATGACTTCTGACTGGGTACTAAGTACTTGTCCTTATAACCACTGATAAATGAAGCTCTCACTCCTGACCAAAGAAGCTTCTTTTTGAGTAGATGGTTACTATATTAGAGCATCAAAATGGATCTAAATGCAGAAATAAGTAGCATGGGGGTTATAACCCCAAATGATATATTTAGAATGCAATTCTATAACTAAGGCTCAAGGAAAGTGCCAGAAGAGAGGACAGAAATATTTAATAGCCTGAGAGCCAGAATGTAGGCAGCAAGACAGTATCTTCTACACTTGCTAGAGAAACTGTGTCCAGGAAACTTCAACAGTCTGGTTGTCTGAACAATGACATCACCGGTCAACATGGCAAAACAGATAGGAGAAATCTCCCAAACCCCACTCCAAGGTGAAGAGCTACAAGCAATGACTGGCTGCTGAAAGAGAGAGAACTGGTTTTGTGTGAGGACACGTTCCCTGATAGGTTATTGTGCTGGATGGTTTTACGTCAACTTGACACAAGCTAAAAATTATCTGAGAGGAGGAAATCTCAATGAAGAAAATTCCTCCATAAGATCAGGCTGTAGGCAAGCCCGTAGGGCACTTTCTTATTTAGTGATTGATGGGGAGGGCTCAGCCCACTGGGTGGTGCCATCCCTGGGCTGGTGGTCCTGGGTTCTATAAGAAAGCAGGCTGAGCAAGTCATGGAGAGCAAGGCAGTAAGGAGCACTCCGCCTCAGCTCCTGCCTCAAGGTTCCTGCCCTCACTGCTTTGGATGATGAACTGCTAAATGGGACCATGAGTGAAACACACCCTTTGCTCCCAAGCTGCTTTTCATCATGGTGTTTCATCACAGCAATAGTAACCCTGAGACAGTTATCAAACCCAAATGGTCAGCCCTAAACACATGTACATGCAAGCAGTACTAAATGGATTCAAGGTATGTGTGTGTGTGTGTGTGTGTGTGTGTGTGTGTGTATGTGTGTGGTGTGTGTGTGTGTGTGTGTGTGAGAGAGAGAGAGAGAGAGAGAGAGAGAGAGAGAGACCATAATAAAAGAAGTGTGAATTTGAGATGGACTTGGGAGCACTGAACAAATCTGAGGGAGGAGGAAGAGAAAGATGTATACATAGTACCTATATATGATATCCACAAAATATTTTTTAAAAAAACTAAACTAAAACTATGTAGAAGTTGAAGAGGCAATGACAGTCTTGCCTAAATCCCTGAGGAGGGAGTCTGACTGTGATGACTCCTTTAATAATTTGTATCCATGAACTTTAAATTTTCTCTTACCTTCTTTTTGTGTCTGCTAAAGACATTCAGTTCACATTTGCTCTATTACAAGCATTTTAGATATGTAATACAGTGCTATTAATTATAAACATTATGTTATACAATAAATCTTTAGGCTATTTTTACCTTGGGTAACCAAACCCTTGTACATGGGACTAGTACTTGGATCTGTGCTCTCCTGCCCCGCCCCAGCCCTGGAACCCAATACCCTACTCTCTGGCTCTAATTACTAGAACTACCTTAGAGTCGGAGCATTAATGGCACCACACAGTATTTGTGCTTCAGGATCTGAACCACACAGCACAGCGCCATCTCTTGGTAGACAAGAAAACCAGTATTTAGCCCTCTCAAAGCCACAAGCTAGCTAACAGCAGAATGAGAAGGCAAACCATAAAAGCACATGAGCACTGAGGTAACGCTGGGAACACGGAGACGGCGCTGGAATGGTTTAAGAAAATAAGTAGCTCTGCGTCCTTAGACTTTTGATGTGAGACACATCTAACTTCACATTTTACTTGCCAATTGTCACCAAAACCTTCCCACAATAAAAAACAATTTTAAGAATCCAAATGTTTAGAATTAACAAAGGTAAAAAGTACTCATAAAGGACAAAGAAAATTTTTCTAAAGCCAATAATATGTAACAATGACAAGTAATAATTAGAATTTCAGTATTAATATTAAGTAATTCTTTATGAACATGCACACATGTTGATATATTCATTTGTGTTTAATTCATAAGCACTCAAAGGTAATGAACTACATCCCCTTCAAAATGGGCAATTTTGAGCATAAATTAAATTTCAAATTAAATAAATATGCATATACTGTCTTCATGGACATAATACATAATTCATTAAAATAGGTTGAACTCCTTGGATATAATTTATTCCCAATTGCCCTCGTCAGGGATGGAGCTGTGTAAGTGTAGCTAATACCCCAGTAGCCATCTAAACCTCACTTATACAGAAGCCTGTTCATATGGTACACTGCTTCCCTGGCTGGAGATGGCTAGCTTGGCATTCTGACAGGTAAAGGGCCAGATGCATGGCTGGAACCGAAGTTATTCACAGATAACTCAAAAGTTGATAACCCAGTGATGAGCAATCAGTTCAGACTTTAGTAAGCATGAGGGTGGGGGGCTGTGCATATGTCAAATTAACATTTTTTGCTACCAATCTCAAGCAATGGACAATCAGAAAAGAGAACAACTTAAGGAAAGTGACTTACGATAATACTTGTTGGAACTTCACGAAGAGAATACTCCGCCTTATTAGGAAGTTCCTGATTGCCTGTCAGCTCATACACAGCAGGGTAGGACAGCAGGTTCACCAGTGCAAGGAAGGACTGGGGGAGGGGAAGAGACAGTGAGATAACTCATTTTTATTTTCAATATTGCATATAACAAGTCACTCGTGTAAATGTTATAGCTGGATGTCTATGAGGGCTGTTTTTTTTTTCAATAAACCTATTGTGAGGGTGTAGTATCTACTCATAATAGGTTAAAAAAATAACAAAAGTACCAATAATCTAAGAGCTTACAAGGCTAACATAACAACTGTTAAGGAGGACGTGGGAGAGTTAGAAAACACTTCAGAATGCTATGTGATTCCTGAAGTTAGATTCTGATGAAAAATAAAATGTTCTCCCTCTCTCGTTCTTTATTATATCTAAGAAAATACAAGAGAGTAAAATAATAACATCTATATTCTCAGGCTTGGTCCATAAAATTATCACTTAACATATCCAATGAAAATCCAAATCATCTAGACAGCATAGCTAATTTTCAAAAGCCATGGCCTTCCTAAGAAAAACAGCCCCACTGTCCTGCTCTAACCAACCAAAATCACCTCTCCAGGGCATGTGTAAGCCAAGGGCATCTCTCCGTGACGCTTCAGTTCGCCCACCTAACAGCGACGGGACATGCTTCTCACAAAGACCTCAGGTTCAGCTCCTAGCTTAAAAGCATGCATGAGTGGGTAGTCATCATTAGAGAGCAGGAGTCCGAATTCTTCAGGTGACTTTAGGGCACTTGATTCTCTGCTCCTGTCTCAACAGCCTCATTTTTCAGCACTCCCCAACATGAAGCCATACGGTCTTCTTCAACTGACTGCCATCTACACAGCCGCCTCTCTTCCTGCTCGCGTGCCCCACCTGCCTTCAACTGTACTAACTTCAAGAGTTTGTCACTTTCTCTCCAGTCGACTCCATCTTCTTCCCAAAGTTTGACACACTTGGTAATTATTTGAAAGCATTGTGTTGTGTTTAAAAGTTGGATATTTTAAAAATTCAGCGGAATGAAATTTTGTGAATCAGATTCTTCACTGTAAGAAACACCAAAATTTGATAAAAATATAAAAACTATTTGATTTGATTTCTCACTAATAGGTGAGGAAGCTTATGATAAAGGGATTGACTAATAACACATTTGCAAAAGAACTAATTTGCACTTTCTCTTTTTCTGGCTAAGGTCTCTCTGCAAATGAAAATATGGCCATCAGATACTATGGAACAGGGATAGCCACTGTCCCGTCCTTGTTTATAAGCAGGAAAAGTAGAGACCACTTCCTTTTCCCTCATTTTGTACTCAATGTAGTGTCACTTCATAAGTTACAGTGGTTATATAGTGAATATATCCAATGTATGGTGCTCTGTGGCAAATTATATCTCTGGATAAAGAATGAACAGGCATTAAAGTTAAAGTATCCATATTTCCCCTATCAGGTACAACTCCTTGTAATCCAGAATTTAAATAACAGAAATTTTTCCAAACGATAAGTGTAAAATTTACAGAATACTGCTACCTAGGGACACTATCACTGAATAGCACCAGGGAAACTATCATTCTAAGTGAGGGCAGTAAGGAAGAGGAGGAAAGCAGGTTAGAGAAATGATGTGCCTCTAAATTACTATGAAAGGAACTACAAGGAAACTAGAGGGGTATTCACAGCCACCAACAAAACAATTGCATAAACAAATTCACCGATCAGTTATTAAGTAAAAGGATGATTTGTCAAAATAACCTTTATAAAATCACTTTAATATCCAGAGAATATATAAAAGGAAAAATGTGAAAACTAAAAATTCTTTAGACATATCAAAATATCAATCCAGCAATATTTGGATATAATAATAAATGAATCTCTGCCTCTCTATAGTAATGGATTACAAATATAATTTATAAATTGGATAAGTATCCACTTTGATAGGAAATGGCAGATTTTTCTATCAATCATATAGTATCATACTGAGGGTCTCTTATTAAAATTACATAGAATAGTTCCACTCATGTTCCTGGGATAGCCTTTCTAAGAAATAAAATGATTCTGTTGGCATGTGGTTGTAGTAGTTTTTGATATGGTACTCTAGGCAAATTAGGTAGAGCTTCACATGAAAACAATCCAGGGACTGTGTTTCAAAGCAAACAACAGGCAGATAATTTTAAAGAGATTTGAGAAGATTTTACTAGATTACTGTAAGAACTAACAAATCCATTCCTCACTCAGTAGACATTTTTAAAGGCACTTAGCATATTATAAAACTGTGATGTGTTAAGCATTCATGGGGATGAACATACTTTCAATGCAATCGTCAGTTCCCACAAAAGTACTTTAAATGTGCTTCTGGAATCAGACATCATTCTAAAATTGAAATAGCACCAAACATCCACCTACCCGTCAGTATTTGAGAATAACAAGGTTTTACATAATAAAGCTAATGTAACGAGCTGAAGGTCTAGTGGCTAACATATTTTAATATTGGCATTTAAAGCTTAAAATCCTTAAAGTAACAAACTTCTTATCAACAAAAACTTAAAAGGTTCATAATGACTATTCACTGAAAGTATTTCTTTTTCAGTTGGCTGCCTTTCTTCTTGAATGTGGGTCACAATTTTTAAATTCTTCAAACGTCTAAAAATTCTCGGTTGCTTTCCCTACTTTGTAAGCATATATTACATGGATTCTAGATTGTGTTGTACTAACATAAAGGACATGTTATTAGGCCAGGCGTGTTGGTGAACACCTTTAATTCCAGCACCTGGGAGACAGGGGCAGGGGGATCACTGTGAGTTCGAGGCAAGCATGGTCTACAAAGAGAGTTCAGGACCTGTCTTGAAAAGCCAAAAAAATAAGAACATATTATTATTATTAGTTAGCATATAAAACAATGAGTTTTGTGTTACTAAGAGTACACTGAGAATACATTACATATGTGTATATATATATATATATATATATATATATATATATATATGAAACTGTCAATGAAGAAAGCTAGCAAATAATAACATGTTCTCATTATGAAACTTTCACGCACTGTTAATGCCTTCATTACTACTTATTGTCATTACTCCTGCCAGTGCTCTCTCTACTACCCAACAGTCACCATTCCGCTTTTCTGATATATATGTAGTGTGTGTGTGTGAGTGTGTGTGTGTGTGTGTGTGTGTGTGTAAATCACACATATCTTTAAATCTAGGCTCGAATGTGAGAGAAAATGTGGCATCTGATCGGAGTCTAGCTGATTTGGTTAAAATGTTGATCTCCAATTCCATCCATTTGCCTGCAAATAACTAATTTCCTTTTTCTTTATGGCGGAAAGAAACTCCACTGTGATGTACACATTTGGTGCACGCATTTGCTGATAGATGCTGATGCAGATTCCTAACTCAGCCACTGTGGATAATAGTGCTGTGATAAACATGGTTGTGCAGGTAGCAGCACAGAATAATCACATCAGACAGCAGCTCTAGTTCCAGTTTTCTGAAAAACCTCCACAATGATTAACATACACAATGTCTACAATAATCTACACTCCTCACAAGTATAAACTTTCCTTTTTCCCTGCATTCTGGACAGCACTTTGTACTCATTACGACTGAGGTGAGATGGATTCTTAGTGTAGTTTGATTTGCATTCTCCCATTGGCTAAATATGTTGAACATTTTTATATTAGCACATTTTTATTTCTTTTAACAACTATCTGCTCAATTCATTAGCCTGTTACTGACTGGATGATGTGGCTTTGGGGGAGGGTGATTTAAATTCTAGATTCTTTACACAGTCTAGATTTTAACCTCTGTTAAACATAACACTGACAAAAGATTTTCTCCCAGTCTATAGGCTTTCTCTTTATTCTTTGCTTGTTTCCTTCATTACTCAGCTTTTAAATTTCATGGCCTTCCCTATGACCACTGGGATGGTTGGCATTCAGTTCCAGTTAATCCCCTGCTTCCACCTTCCCAGTGCTGGAGTGACAATCATACGTTACCATGCCTGATTTGAGACTTTGATTTAGGGATGGGGGTGGGGAGAAGTTTTTTTTTTTTCACTTCTTATTTGGAGTTAGAGCAGAGGGCTACCACAACATGTGTGCATGCAAGGTCAGAGAACAACTTGCAAGAATCGTTTCTTACCATTACCATGTGGGCCCTGGGGGTCAAACTCACACAGTCAGGGTTGGTGACAAATACAGTAAGCCACTGAGCCATGCTACCAGCCCTGTTCTTTGTTTTTAATGTAGATTCTGGGGACTAAACTCAGGTCCTTGTGCTTACAAAGCAAGTGTTTTACCAACTGACATATTCCCTCAGACTCACAAGAACAGATTTTTTAAATTGCATTCTCAGCATATTCAGCATTAGTATGTAGAAGATGAGTTTTGACCAGTTACACTGGCTAGAGGCTGAGCAGCAGGGTTACTAGTTTACAGGGATAGCTTGTAGTTTGGGGGCTACAGCATCTCTCTGGAATACCCACTTTGTCCTCTCCAGGCTCCCAGATCCATTTTCAGCTGCCAAATAACCCTGAACTTGGAGCCTGTTCTACTCGCTTTCTAGATTCTGAGTTTCCAGCCTTAGAGCACCAGCAGGCACTTTTCCTAAAGTTAAAATCTGTAGCCACGCATGGTGGCAGAAGCACTTGGGAGGCAGAGGTAGGGGATTCTCTGACAGGTCAAGGCAAGCCTGGTCTACATAGAGAGCTAAAGGCCAGGGTGACATAAAGCAACCCTATCTCAAAACAAACAAACAAACAAACAAACAAACAAATTCTACCTGTTAAATAGACTGTGAAGCAGGAGCATCCTACAAGTCACTGTCTTCCACTTACTGCCTGGTTTTTTTTGTTTGTTTGTTTATTTGTTTTATTTTGTTTTGTTTTGGCCCATCAAACATTTTAAAATTAATTTTTGATGTTTGTGTTTTGTGCTGGAGTAAACTAGGCTCACACCCCAGAAAGAAAAAGAAAAAAAAAAAAACTTCTGAAATGGTGGGGGGAGGGGAGCACTTTAAGTAATTTTACAGCACCTTTATACTAACAATTCTTCAGGTTTCCAGTGAGGGAATCATTATTTTAACTAAAAAAAAATTAGGACTCAGGAGACAGAGACAGGTGGATCTCTGTAAATTTGAGGCCAGCCTGGTCTACAAAGAAAGTGCCAAGATAGCCAAGGCTACAAAGACACTCTGTCTCAGAGAAAGAAAAGGAAGGAAGGAAGAAAGGAAGTTAGTTCAGAGCCTTTGTCATATATCAGAAAAGCCATTGAATTTTAACAGAACAGTGTAAAAGTACTTTTTAAAAAATTTCTTGCACTCCTCTAACCAACAGCACCTTCCCTTGGCCTGTTCTACCTTCACTCTACACAGACAACTTCTTCAGATTCAAACCCAAAGCGCACAAAGCCTCGTGGACTTCTGCAGTGTTTGTTTTAGGGACTCATTGCTTTTCAGAACATACCTGGTATATTGTTGGCCTTTATTAAAAAAGATAAAATATAATAAAAAACAGAACAGAAAAGTATCCTTCTAATATATTTTCTAAAGAACACTGGTTTACAGTTCATTAACTTTACTTTTTAATGAAAAATACTCTTAGGTATTAAATGGGAGCAGGTCCACCAAAGACAGTTCGCTGCTTGTGACACAGGTCAGGTTTCCATGCAGTCATTTCCGTGCAGGACACTTCAGATCTATGCATTATTCCACCATACAACTTCATACCTTTTGGCAGCTTCGGTCAATAGGATCCACTGGAGTAGCTCTAGGATGAGTTACCCTGACATCATCTCTTCCACATTCAAGATTGGCCCATAACTCAGTTACAAGTGCACTAATGAAGCCTAGGAAGAAGTATTACTTACGTCATGTTTATAGCATAATGTAGACTATAGGATAAAATGGTACAATATGGTTTAAGAGATAAAGATAGGATTATTCTTACAAAAAGATTTACTCATGGAGGAAAAATACTTGATTCTTACAGAAATGACAGTGTAATCTCTACCCTTACAGAAACAGTACTTGCTATTGTTACTAAAGGTTTAGGATATCCTAGCTCCTGGTAATATTAAATAGACCATGCGAACGAATTTCCCTGGAGACTGTAAAGAATGTGATCAGGAGTTGGAGGAAGAGAAAGAAGGCATCAGCAAGCAGGATAGGCATCCCACTTAATATTCATTTATAATTCCATAGATTTAAACAATTCTGAACTTTGCTTCAATGCAGTCTTTAAATTCTCTTGAGTCAAATACTATCTATCTAAATGAAAATGAATATTAAAGCTGAGTATTAAATTCTTCAAGTATAAAAGTATAAAAACCTAGCATCTAATCATAAGATCAGTATGCCTTCATTTCTAACTACGGTCTAAATATTTGTCTGTATACCAGAAGATAACTACAGTCCTCATCCCTCCTCAATGAAACTTCTCTTTCCAACAGATGGAAACTATTATAGAAAGCCACAACCAATCAAAATACAGAGTGCTGGAGTCCCATCCCAGTGGATAGACACCTCTACAACACAAACCCCACACATAATGCTCAGGGAGCACAGCAGCAGATTGGGTGCAAAGGCTGGGAGAATCCGAGGTCAGGGAGTCTGTTGTGAGGTTCTGTCTCCTGGCAATGTCAGAAGTTACACCCATAAAATCTCACCAACACAGCTGCCTAAGTGTGAGCTGGGCAGGGATGACAATTACAACTGTCAAGGTGGACAGGGGAAAGTCCATGAGGCCCCAACCCTACTCAAAGAATTGCAGTCAACTAACAAATGCTGAGAGCAGGAAAAATATTCTTCCTCAGAGAAAACAAATGTGTTATCCAATACCAAATGGTCAGCCCTAAAAGCATTCAAGTAACATTACAGAGACTGAGCAGGCTGTTTTTATGTTTTTCTGAGACAGTATGAATATACATATATGTATGCAACAATAATGAAAAAGAGGCCATGAATTTTTTAAAAAAAAGAAGGGAGTATTTGGAAGGGCTTGGACGAGGGACAAAGAATGGAGAAAAACAATAATTTTATTAGAATGTCAAAAAGTAAAATAAATTTAGGAAAAATCAATATGCTTATAACAAAATGAGAAGTGTTTTCAGGCACTTAAAAAAAGAGGAAGAAGAGGCTCTAAAATTGAGCATATTAGGGTCTAATTTAAGAATCTAATTTAAAATTTATTAATTAGTCTACATTCGCTGTTGGGGGGAGGGGAACCTCTCATCTTCTTCAGAAACCAAGGAATTTTGGTATTTGAAAATGACACTTGCAGTTCCTACAGCATGCAAATAGGCCAATGCACGTAAAGTCGGCAGCACAGTGACTGAAATGGAAGTGCTCGGGAATCGGCATTCATCCCGGGACCTACGCAGAGATTCTTTCAGCCATCACACAAAATGTTTGAGAGTATGAGGTTCAAAAGCTTAACTACGTAATGACAAGCAAACCTGTGATTAATATAATATTCAAATGGTTCTATTAATATATGCCTGTCCACAGTGCTTCATGGACTTTATTCCAAGAAGAAGTAAAATATGGTTCAGTTTAGAGTCAGTTTTGTCAAGGAACAAATCAGCCCAAATTAGTTGAACAAAAATACAAAAGTTTCCAAAGTGTTTTGGTTTACATGGGGGACCAGTAGTAATCACTGATAGTGATGTGATGATTCATTGCCACCAACTGGGAAGTCCACTTCTCCATCACTAAGTACGCACTGTCCATGGCTCAGGAAACCAAACCTGTGGCATATTAAAATGACGGGGGCTTACACTCCTACAAATCCAACTGATATTCGAGAATACATACAGATGGCAAACTTTAGAGATCATGAGAAGGCTGAGTGAGGGAACAGCTTCAAATGACGACTGCACATTTGAATGCATGTGCAAATCGACTAAACAAAACATTGGGCCGCTGCCTCAGGCATACCAAGACAGGGTGACATTCCTCAGGTTTATAAAGTAAAAGGGGTTCTTTAGTGACTGAGATTTAGCACAGACATTAAAAAAGTGGGAGAACGAGAGACTCTACATTTAATAGGAAAATAATCAGCAGTGGTATTTCATGGAGAACAAAGACGCTCCTGGAAATTTTATTTTTCACAGTCGCAAACCAGGAGGTAGAATTTTTAAAGTTAAAAATATTCTAGAACTTTATCATGCTAAATTTTCAGTTCTTCATTTTATTTACAATGATCACATTTTATTTATTTGGGGGGTCGGGTGGGGTGGGGACTTGCCTGAGTTCTGTAGAGCTACCGCGCCTGCTGCTGTGGAGGCCACCTGCACAAGCAAAACTTCATAGCCGAACTTCTTCTGCCTGTTGATCTAACATAAAGAATGAAACGAGAAGCAAAGAACATAGCATGTAGTTATGCACAATGCAAACTTACATGTACAGCTACTTACTGCTCTTTAACATGTAGAAGATTAGAAATTTCCTCCAGGTGCTAACAACAGAAAAACAAGCAAACAACAAAAAAATCCTCTCAGAGACTTAGTACTAATATGTTTTTACCATTTTATTTCTGACCTAAGTTTAATCCTAGCTCTTTGACTATGACAAGTCACTTAGTAAGGCACTAGAAAGGTGCATCAGCAGCTAAGAGCATATACTGCTCTTACAGAAGACCCAAGCTCAGTTCCCAGAATTCAGTTCAGTTCCCAGCATCCATGTCTGGAGGCTCACAGCCACATGTAATTCTAGCCCCAGGTGACCCAACAGCTTGGCCTTTGTGGACACCTGAACTCAGACATACGGATACACATAGTTAACAAGAAATGCCTTCTGAAGAGTCACTTATTACTCTTGCCCTACGTTTTCTCATAAATAAAGTAAGGAACTTAGATCAGATAAAAATAGGACAGCTTGCAGTTCTAAATGGTATTGTCCTATTATTACTAAAGTGTATCATCCTATTTTTACTTTCTAGGCTAAAACTTCTTCATTTGTAAAGTTTCACTACCAGATTCTTAAACGTGTTTTTAAGAAATTTTTAAAAAACAATAACAACTTAGAAAACTGGTACTTTCTCCTTAAAATAAGTATTCCTGGGGAATACAATTTTTGTTCCTAAGGCAGAGTTTCACAGTCATAATCATCAATATATCAGTAGAAGGTCTTTAGTACTTGGAATTTTCCAAGAATAAATCTACTTGGGGTAACTAAAGAAGTGAGCCTATCTTTGTGTGCTAATCAGAATAAAGAAGTTAAGTGGTATTGCAATACAGCCATCAGATTCTGCTAGCCTATAAGATGTCCAACCTTTGAACAGAGTTAATCACTCAGAATTCCTACTTTAGGACATCTCATTAAAAGCACCTGGTTTAAGTGCAAGCTTTTCACACATAAAGTGTACCTTCCATTTTAAGGGGGTGAATGTAGCTAAAAGGCTTATAGAGCATGCTGCAAGTTAGGCCTTTTTCATCAATTTTCTATAGCTTCTACCTCTGTAAGTTGGCCTTCATTTTCAATCTTGTTAGCTGTATTTCCCATTTCCCTTAAATTACAATCCACTGTTCCACAAAGAAGTCCATGAAGACAGACACCTGTCCTCTCTTCCCTGCATCTTCCTCCCAAACAAGACCTTACTCCTAAGTCCCTTCCACGGGCCCTGAAGATTGGAGTAATAGACATGTGCTTTACCCACATATTGTGAAAGGGAAGAAAATTATCATAAGATAGACACTTTATTAAACAAGATAAGTCTTCATGTACGTGGCCAAAAAATTAAAAAATAAAGAAATCTGAGCTTTAGTCTGACTGTTGCAACTAGGCAACTAGCAGGTCCATAAAGCACATTCTATAACTAACCTGAGCCTCCATTTTCTCTTCCACAAGATTAAGAAAATGGCCTAGATGTCAGGCTTTCCTGAAAAATATCTGAGGATGTAAATGATGGAAGTATCTGGAATAGTGGGGCCACATTAAAGTGTGATGAATATGCTAATGAAAAACTATGGGCTGTAGATTCCCAGTGTCAAAGGAACAGTCTCGTCTATGCAAGCAGCCATTGTGATGCAAAGAACATTAGGTTTTGAAATTTACAAACATAAAAATGACATCTAATTCTAGATATATCATGTAAAGATATGCCTGCCTGCTCTGAAACACCTAAATGAAAAAGAAAATGCATATGAACTGCTTTCAAGTTTTCATAGTGATAAACAGGACAAGCTAAACAGAAAGCCTGAACTGTTAATTAGTATACAAGGACAGGGCTAAACTCCGCTATAGAGGAATTCAAAATAAACGGAACATTTATAGTAACATAAAAAGCTCTGTGTGTGTGTGTGTGTGTGTGTGTGTGCGTGTATCTGTGTGTATGTGTCTGTGTGTATGTGTCTGTGTGTGTGTCTGTGTGTGTGTATGTGTGTGTCTGTGTCTGTGTGTCTGAGTGTGTGTGTGTGTGTGAAGGGGTATTACATAAAATAAACTCTTAAATGTGAAAGCCAGGGGATGGGAAATGTGTACAGTGTGAAAATAGAACTAGCAGTCTGGAATGATGCTAGAATAAAATAAATAAGACAGAACAGACACCTCACACAGGTGGATGAGGTAAGCATGCCCTAAATTGAGGAAGAGAGGTAACTATGTTTTCCATACTCAGGGACCATCTTCAATAAAACAAGATACAAATGTATTAGCACATATACACCTAACCTCACAAACCCATGAAAAAAAGAGAAATGTTTTATTTATGCAAAAAAAAGGCTTAGGGACCTTCCTCAGAAACCATTGATTGCTCACAAGCAGAGACAACAAAAAGGGTTATTTATTTTCTTATAGTATTAAACAAAGTTAGGAGATTAGAATTTAAAAGAGTAAAGGGGGGGTGCTTGCCATTAGGCAGCATATAAACTTCAAACACAACACCTGCCAGAGAGTTAAAAAAAAAAAAAAAAACATCAAGCCCAAAACACTGCGAAAGAACTGATGCCAGGGCTTGGGACTTGGCCACAGCTGTAAAGGGCCCGCTGTGTATGCATGACTTCCATCTGCCTGACACACACTGGGGGATGAAGGGAGGCAGGGGAAGCTGGGCTCAGCAGCACAAGCCTATAATTTCAACCCTGAGGGAGAAGAGACGCGACTGCTGGCCATAGCCTAGCCTACCCTAGGAGTTCCTAGTTTAGAGATCCTATCTCAAAAAAATAACATGGTGCTCTTTGCTAGCTTACAAAATGGTAGACGAAAAGGTTGATGCGCCATACACAAAGGATACAAAACTGCAGGCAGGAAGGCCGACGCATTCCTATAAAGGGTAACCCTAAGGCTAAGAATCCAGAAAGGAAGCCCCACTGTAGCCAAAAGCCTGACTTGGGACAGAGGAACGGGCAACAAGCTGTCGTGTATTCTGGAGGAGTCCTACACAGAGCAAGTACTCAGCTGCAAAATCCAAAGTTAAAAGAGAAAATGCATTGAAAGGGGTGCGAGGGGCTTGTCTACTGTCACAAAACCAGTTGATGGTGACCACACTTGGTTAGGGAAGCAGCAAACCCAGGGGAAGGAGGGAAGCCTTCCATCATCACGTGAGCAGATGCACACCGCACCACAGCCCATCTTCCACAATGGGGCCACCAGAACGGTTTTCCTGAAAGAGCTTAGGCGCTGCTCAGTGTTTTGTCCCTCAGAGTGGAGACTATTTCCCTTAAGCTCCTCTGCACAGAACGCCCCAGAAACCTGCCACGCCCACCTCCAGAAAAAAAAACTGCTACCAGTAAGGTTAAAAATCCCCAGACACCTCGCTGTCAAAAACGAGAAATGGTGTAAGTGCAGCCTCCAGGGAGAGAGAGCATTGACAGGGAATGAGGAAAATACAAGATTATTAAGCCGGGGCAAGGCTGATCCACAAGCGATAGACTCGGCAGTTTGCAAAAGGCCAAGCTATTACTCAGCTCCACAGATGTATACAGTTCTTTCAGACTCTCACAAATGGAATTTTTCCTCACAAACGAAGTCTAAATTAAACAAGTGATACATTAAAAAAAAAAAGTTCAGAGCAATTTTGGAAGGCAGCCGACATCAATCTACACACACACACACACACACACACACCAGCCTTGATCCTAGCCAAAAGACCAACGATCTATGGAGAAAAATACCATCAACAGCATATATAAGAGCCAAAAGTCCCAGAAATGTAAGGATCTTTATTATAACAGAAAAAATAGCTAATTATGAATCAAGTACTTCAAACTACCTGATTAAACAAATTACTGTGTAAGTTTTATTTAACAATAGAATGTAATCCCTCTAAGGGGAAGTTTGTATCTTCTAAAACATCTGAGGCCTACACCTTCATTAATACATACATTTAGACTTAATAGGATTTTCCCCAGAAATCTCCCCAGTTTTGGTGCATATGGATGTATTATATCGTGCTTATAAAACATCTGAAAAATTAACTTAATTTTTCAATTCCATCTGGCTGCTTGCAATTTCAAAATGCAGCCACTGACACCAACATCAACTATCTAAAGCTTTCCTAAAAAACCAAGTGTTACAACGTGGCCCAGGATTTTAACTGGAGCTTAACAACTTCGTCACATACGGAAAGCAGAACGATGTTCTCAATTGCTTTTATAGCAACAGCACTTCCTTTGCTTAGAGCAGATGGTGATTCATACCTGTGGCTCTTTTGCATATTGGCTGAACATAAACGTCACACATTCGTTGATGGCACCTGTTCTCTGCAGAAGCAGCAGTCCTTTGGGGGTGGCAGCAAAATTGAGTAAATCATCCAACAAATTGTCTTCCCAAGCCACACTGGAACAGGGAAAGGAAAGGCAAAGGGACATTTAATACATTCAAAATGGGAAAGATTTAAGATCGATGTACAATAATTAAACTGACAGAGGATACAGTGACTGCAGATTATGCACTAGACAGTGTAATATGAGATGGGAACGGTCTGTGCGGTTTTTTTCTCACTGGCACTATGACAGCTTCCCATCAGTGAGTGGATGAGCACTCATCTCAGGCATGGCTCTTTGACTAAGCCTTGGTTTTCTCATCCATGCCGTAATTTCCCACCTTGCTATTATCATTCTGCCGCACTTGCACTTGGATATTTTATTTGGAAGCAAAAAATAACATATTTTCCCAATTCACATTTTTAAGACTGGTAACTTTGCCAGAGGTAAAATAAATAAATAAGCAAACAAATAGCAGAAACCATAAGAAAAGAATCTGAAATAACATTATACCCCATAAATACATTATATTGCTCAATTAAATTTTTTAAATACTGAGAATTTCCTAAAACTGAGAACTTGTATATGAATTCAAGCACTGTTCAGAGTATTAAGCAAGTTAACGTAGGTCACAGAGATCAAGCAAATGGTTAAAATACATTGGGAGAGCTCTTGCATAAAGACACCATCTAGTTAGACATGGGTGGCCATACCTTAAAGAGTAAGAGTTGTCAGGTGCTGCACAGTCCAGAAGGTACTGGAGTGACAGCTTCGAGAACTGGGAGGAAATGGGTGCCTGCCCCAACACATAAATATACAAACTACTTAAGAAGAAGGACATGTGTTTAGGGTAGGAGACTTTGTGGTGATGCTGTGGTTTGAAAGAACAGACATTTCCAGACATAAAAGATTAGCTTGGCATGGTGGCACACACCTGTAATTCCAGCACTTGGAACACAGAGACAGAAGCAAGAAGATGTCTGTGAGTGTGTGGGCAAACTGGTTTACATAGCAAGTTACAGACCAGCTGGGGCTGCACAGAGAGAACCTGGCCTCTAAGGAAGAGCTCTTGCTGAGCATCCGTGAGGACCTGAGACTGAAACCCCAGTCACCTGCCACGGAATGGGGAGGGCACTATGGGGCTTGTAGTTAATAGCTTTTGGGAAAATAGCTCTTGCCTGTGGGAGACTGAGTTTTGCCCAGACCTTGCATCCAAATTAGCAGTAGGCCCTGAGATCACCTAGAGCTAAGTACTCAACCACTGTCATACCGTGTACTCGGCCTGTTCATGCAATTTGAACATGCCTTTCAAACAACAATGGAAGTTACCTTACCAGGGCTTGTAGCTCCCATTTAGTTAGCATTTCCAAACTAAGTTAAATGCATACCTTTAATTGTAAATTGGGTATTATCCCTTGCCCTTGAGCCAGAGGAGTGTGTGTGTGTGTGTGTGTGTGTGTGTGTGTGTGTGTGTGTGTGTGTGTGTGTGTGCATGCATGTGTACACTCAAGCATGCAAGTTCTCAATAACCATTTTCTGAAAGTAGCCAAACCACTATGGGAGAAAAGCAATATCCTACAAATGTTTTATGGATGACTATAGGATGATAATATATGTTTGTGTTTCAAATGCTCCTTTGGGTCGGTTGGCATCAGTAAAGTAACTTCTCGTAGAGCTGTTAAAAACTTCTATACAAATGTACTCCTCATCCTTTCCCCATACTGTGTTTTCTATGACATTCAGTAAACACGGAACAAAGCCCTTCGTTAGGGACAGACACAGGGGCAGAGCAGACACAACAGAAAATACAGGCAGTGATCACGAACTACACACAGATGAAAGCTAAGGAAGAAAGGTGGAGGATTCAAATTTAGACTCACTCTTGGGCTAAACTACTCTTTTTTTAAAAAAGTATCTTTCTTCATTCCTTGATGTGCCGGTGATACCGAGGCCCAGCCTTGCCTGTTAACTGTGTGGTGGAGGGAGAGACACTCTCTTCCATGGGGTAACCTCTAGTCAGGTGTCAATGCTTCATAACAAGCCCTTGCCCTTGCTCCTACAAAGAACCCTAATATAACCAATTGGGCCACTACCAAGGCCTGAAAGCAGAATGGAAGGTTACCTGGGGAGAGGAAGGGCACTAGCAGGAATGGAGTGGAAAAGGAACAAGAAAGGGTAAATATTATACACTATGTACATGTATGAAAATGACATAATTAAAGCCATTGTTATGTACAATTAATATATGCCAATAAACCATCAAAATAATTTTTAGAAAATTCAAGCCAAGTCACTCAAACAGGAATATACATATGAGATATTAGTTATTAAACTAATATATTAGTCATGAAATTGATTAAAAATGTTTCCATATTTATCATAAATAAAACAGGAAAAAAATCATGAGTAGCACCACCACATAATGTAAAAGAGTGTATATAATTCTGGAAAATAAGTGTTGGCATGCTTTAATAAATCTTCTCTGAAACTGTCTATTTATTGCCCTTCAAAGTTTAATGAAAGGGAACAGAAGATCGGAGCCACAGAGTTTACTGCCCTTTCCCTTATCAAGGGGCAATGGCAAATGGTTTGAAGTTGCAAACTATACTGTCCAGTAGTGTGGTGGTGAAATTAGAATGCCCCATAGAGTCACAAATTTGAATACTTGGTCATCAGAGAGTAGCAGCGTTGCTTGAGAGGGTTTAGGAGGTGTGGCCTTGATGGAATAGGTGTGGCCTTGTTGGAGGAAGTGTGAAACTGGGCGTGGGCTTTGTGGTTTCCACAGCCCAAGCCAGTCCCAGTGTCTCCACCTTCCTGCTGCCTGAGCATCTGGATGTAGAACTCTCAGCTTCTTCTCCAGCACTATGTCTGCCTGCATGACGTCACCTTTTCTGCCATGAGAACAGACTAGGCCTCTGAAATCGTGAGCCAGCATCAATTAAATGCTTTCTTTTGTAACAATTACAACAGTAGAACACTGACTAACACAAGTAGCAAGATACTGCCAGTGGAAATACAGTCTCTGGTGCTTAATTTCATGGTATCATGGGTTAAACTTTTCAGATCAAGGACTCCTCAGTAATTTTATCCTCCCATTTTGCAGAAAGTCTTTTAATGGTTGGTTGTGGTGAATTTAACATCTTTCCTTTTTCTCTGTGAGTGAATCTTCTCCAAGGTCACACTGTTGATAGTATCACGGAGTGTGAGGACACTTTGATAAGCCTATTAGAAATTTTATCTGGTATTTTAAAGCAATAGCTAGATTTAAAGGACATGAATAGCCCAGCAGAGCTATGCATCAACTTCTCTATTCTCTGGTACTATAGGTCCCACTAAATGGAAAGTTGGAGCAGGGTCCTTCAAAATGTTACAAGAAGAAGAACGAGGAGGAGGAAAGAAAGAAAGAAAAAGAAACAAAGAAAACTCAAACTTCATAACTTCAAGGCAAAAGAAACCCACGATTAACTAGTTTTTACATGCTACTATTATTTTATTGTTATCTAGTTTTAGTAACTTGGGCTAGAAAAAGTCCCATTCAGTGATTCACTCTTTCCTGACTCAACAAATTAGGTACCTGCTGTACACTGACACGACACGGGTTAACCACTCCAAATTCTACCAAGAATCAAGGGGGAAATGATGCTCGCACAGCCTCAATAAATCACAGGAACTAAAGATGCTCAAGTCTTTGCACAAGGTGAACTGAATTGTTAGGAGAACAATGAATGAAAAACGCACTTCCAATTCATTGGGAATCATAGTAAATCTTTGGCTTTTCTTGAGACCTTGTAATGCACAATCCCTATGTCAATCTGACTAGATAGATTAACGAACAGCTAGAAAACTGGCAAAGCATTATTTGACGGTCTGTCTGTGAGGTTGTCTCCAGGGAAGACTGGAGAGCAGACCTCAGTAGATAAGGTGAGATGATCTTCAGCATAGAGAAGGGGCTGTTCAATTGGATTAGGGGGCGGAAGGGGGGGGGTGTCTCAGACAGAAGGACAACAGAGTAGAGAGAGCAACCTCGCCTCAGGAGGCAAGAGCACTCTTCTTGACCTTGGAAGCCAAAGTCACAAGCCGCCTGGCCTTTCTAGCCCAAGTCCCTCAAGACTTGGACTGAACAACACTAGCAACATCCCAGAATCTACTTTTCAAATGTCCTGTGCACCATAACAGTGTGAGCTGATTCCCTCAGTAAATTCTCCCCTCGCTCATACCCTGGTACACGAATCTAAGCTACTGGTTCTCTCTAAAAAGCCCTAACTAACAGACAATAATAGCAGGAGTTAGAACCCATTTTCCCCTGGCAGCGCTTTCCTATAGAGCACATACTCAACTGTAGCACTGCCTTTCTCCACCTATTAACCCCTTCCACACTCCATATGAAAGGAGAATGAATTCTGGGCTCTCTAGAATCAGCCCTGCCTCTTGTGCAGGCCACTCCCTCTGCAGGAAGCAGTCCCTGCTGCAAACATGTGTTCTGCTTTGCTTTCTATGCACTGAGGTTTGAGGGCAGCGAGGTGCACCTTTGGGGAACGTCTAGGGCTGCAGACAGTAACAGAACAAAGCTTGTCTCATTTTTCTGCACTCTCTCAATGAAAAGAAAAACAAAACAAAACAGGAGTTGATGTGTTTGTTAACCATACTAGAAAAAATATGTGTGCATGAAAATTTTCAGAAGATGAACTATTTTGAACCTTTAAACTTTTCCTAAATTTTACAAAAGTAACTGATTTTGTAAGTTAACTCTAATATATAAAAAAGAAAAATCCAAATTCGGTATTTAACAAACAGCATTCCTTAAAGTTGCCCCTACTGTGTTTCACACCGTGACAACACCCAACCATAAAACTAAGATAAAAATATGGAACAGGTAGCTCACCAAACCTTAGTTCAATCATCTATCTCCCTGTTAGCCTGACATCACATCCATTAATATTTATAAAGAAGCACAAATATATATACTGGAATATTAATTTATATAACCTTCAGATGCCAAAACTATCATTAAACTGCATTCTTGCCATATTTCAACTAAGTAAAATGAATTTCACTACCATTTGAAAACATTTTGCTTCTACTGTCCATTCAAGTTAATGTTGCAGTTTTAGTATTTGATGTTTCTCCAATTTTTCTGAAAACTTTACATTCCGCCAAGCTGCCTAACACAAAATATAAATACAGGACGAAGCAAAAATTATTTAATACTTCTAGATTTGTACAAGTATTACATAATCTATAAATAATAATAATCCTATGAAGTGTAATTTTCCTTGAACCTGAATGTATATAGTTTAACTTTCTGAAAAAAATTTTGTCACAGTTTCCCATTGTCTTACAAGTATTTCAACAACTACAATAGAGAGATGCAGAACAATTACACTTACGTGTTGGGAGACTCCTGGCTCACTGAGGAAACTGAATCCGAGCCCTCTACTGGAGTGGGAATCCTTTCGGATAGCAAGCTTGTCTAAAATAATAATAACAATGATGATGATGATGATGATGATGGTGATGACGACGACGATGACAACGACAGATGAGTTTGTTTTCCTGCTTTTCTAAGTGATAGCACTATTCACATTATCGCTAAAGCTCTAGGTCTACACTTATCCTAAATATATTTTAAGGCAGTTGCTTTCAAAATTATATTACCTCATTCAATGAAATTAAAAGGCTGCTCTATGCACAGCTCCTGCTCTATTACGTTCTTGACATCATAGTCTCCTCAGAAAAGGGGGAATCTATGCCGAGAGAACTCACTTCAAGCCAGAGTAAAAACCACGTAGTAATCAGCTAAAGGCTTTAAAAAGCCTAAAAAGCTCTATGGAGAAGGAGGTTCTGAAGTCATCATGTGCAAAGTTAAGAGGCATGGATGGCTACTACCAACTACCACAGGGCTAAAGAAGTTACAGTTCATCTGGCATGGTGGCACACGCCTTTAATACCAGCACTCAGGAAGCAGAGGCAGGCAGGCAGAGCTCTGTAAGTTTAAGGCCAGAATGGTTTATATAATAAGTTCCAGATGAGCCAGAGCTACATAGTGAGACCCTGTTTGAAAAAAGGAAGGAAGGACAGAAGGAAGAGAGGGAGGGAGGGAGGGAGGGAAGGAAGGAGAGAAGAAAATAAAAACAAAAAGATACATGTCTTATTAAAATATTCTGTCCATGTCAGGATAGTACAATGGTGCCTGAAACTGAAATAAAGATCTGCAGAGACAAGTTGGAGACACATACCTTCTTCCATGCCTTTGCTATGGACTCATGTAAGGCATAAGGAAGCAACAGCTGCAAGCCTTCACATGTGCCATATATTTGACGACACACAGAAATGAACGCTCCTTTAACCACAGGCAACACTTCCGATCCAGAAAAGATAGAAATATCTTCATCGAGCAGTTTCTTTGAGAACTTGGCTATGATATGAGCACCTGTAGGACTAAGAAAAGATCACGGATGTCATTCCAAAGCCAAGTGAGCCTGACTTCACGGAGTGAGGCACAGCAGCCTGTCTCAACCAGCTCACTGGCCAGCTCCCTTTTAGGTATCTCGGGGCTTTCCTCTAACAATCAGTAGGCCTGGTCCACCAATGTGTGCACGTCCAGTCACGACAAAGGTTTCTGTGGAACGTGGGAAAGGGTAGCCAGATGGGGGAACAGCAAATCTGCACATACTTAGAGAGACACTGATACCACACAGCCAAGGACATACATGAGTGTTCATGATCTTACAGATGTCACACCGCCAGGGTCACGTATAAGCATTCTTGATTTTACAGATGCCACGCGGCCAGACAGGGTCACGCATGACTACTCCTGGTTTTACAGTGAAAGTATCTTATTCTTTGAGCTGTTGCTATTTTCCCTATTAGAATAAGAACACAGCCACCCTACCTCAAAGCTGGAGATCACTTTCCTGGAAACAATAATAGCACAGATAAAAAACGCTTCCAGGGTGAAAGCTGCTGTTTTAAGTATTTTGATATGCTAATGTAGTTTTTTTTTAAATAATCTTTTGAAATAAAAGTTTACAGATCAGAGGATATATGTGCAGATTACAGAGGTAACTTGTACAGTGTGGCACAGCTAATGTTGAGAAAGACACAAGATAACCTAGCCTGTCTAACACCAGAGAAAAACCAGCATTCATACTTTTTCTAGATTTCAAGAAAGAAAAAGAAAGAGAGAAACAACAGTCGAACGAACAGCAATAAATGTTAGATTTAAGAGAAGACTCAGCCGCCAGCCACCGTTTTCCAGCAGCATTACGAGCATTTTGTCAGCCTTGTCTTGCATTGGTAACCCAGTGTGTTTCTCCAAATGACAAAATTTCCATTTTAAATGAAATATACCCACATAAAAACTACAATTTTTAGTAAGATAGGCTACATCAAACTTCTCTTCAGTCTCTTCAGGATGTCGTTTTACCTAGATATGGTTGTACAAATTAAACATTACACAAGTCCTACAGGTTGTAGGAAAATGATCCAGTGGTTCTATATTTGAACAACTATTTCCCCATAGTATTTTCCAGCCCATTTCCTATTTGCCCAAATGTTCTCTAAAATAATCATTAGATCTACTTTAGTTCTGTTTCCTCCTTGGCAAACAGCTCCATTGCTGGTTTGTGCCTTACTTACTCAGTGGCCCCAATTAAAGATTAACTTTGCAGATGGCACCAGACTGGCACTTCTAGTCAGAAAGGCTTTTTGCCTGGTAGTTTTAGTAACTACTGTGATGATTACCAAGATTTCCTAAAGATATAGTACATGTATCTTTTCTGACTCAGGAATTTTGTTTGTATTTAGTAACTACACCTCTTTCATAAAGACCCATTCCTAGGTAATTTGTTATAAAAACTGTGTAAAGAAAAGTTGAAAAGACATTCTAATCTTTATCAATTTGTAAAGTAATAAATACACTTGGCATCATAGCAATGTCAGTAAAAAAAAAACTACTCAGCCCATTTGTGCTTCATTTCTAATATTTTATATTTTAATATCTTTTTAAATCCATGTATTTTTATAGACCTAATATACTGCACCCTATTACACCTATTATTTGTTGATCCTCAAGTTGCACCTCCTGAAGACAGAAGAGTCCTCCTTGAGATACTTTAGGAACTATCCTGCTAGTTTTAAGTAGCCACCTTGCTTTCATGATTCTGTGAACTTCTTATCACTGATCTAAAAACAGCCATTTCTTCTAGGCTTCCTGTCTTCCCTTATCAGCAAAAAGAAAAGATACAGAGATATCACAATGCAAGAATCTGCCCACTGTCAATAATATCATTGCTTCTAGGATTTTTCTGTGGTGGTGATCTGAAAAAAAAATGCAGTTTTTTAAAAGAAAAATTAAGTTCATAATTGCATTTCCATTATGAACTGGCTAGTCCTGATTTTACTTGTTTCTTTAATTTTATGCTTTTTATATTATATTTTTACACTGAAAAAAAATCTTAGTACCCAATGTCTTACCTATTCACTTATTATCAATTTGAAATTGAAATGTGAAAACTGTAACAATTTGAAAATAACACCACTACTGCTTCTAACCATCTGAAAACAGCAGCCCTTGAAGAGTATTTCCCTTGCACTACGCCCACTACAAGTCCAGGGACAAGAGAACTTGAAGCGACCATCTCCATGAGCTTGGCACTCACTTGGCTGTTAGGTTTGCTTATTCACTTGCTTTGTAGGTTTTTAAAGCTGAGAGTTCTTCCTTTTTAGTTTTGTTTAACATTTGGAGCTGAAAGTAGCTACATAATTCTAAAGTGAGATCTAAGTATGATCAATGTGTGTCCCACAGGACATTTCTCCGTGTGTGCTACAGTGCTTTTCTTCTGTTCCCTAGAACTAACAGTTTTCACTGCCCATCAGTTTGCACTAATATTTTCCTTCTAAGAAGTATAAGCAAATGGGAAATGCATACCGTCCCACACACAAAGGCAGACTCCACGGTCATCCATCTGCTTTCTCTTTTATTCATTTAATATCATAAAGCTAAAAGCATAAGCAGTCCATGAAAATATTTCTTATTCATGTGTGTGTGGGATGTGTGTGTGTGTGTGTGTGTGTGTGTGTGTGTGTGTGTGTAACAGTCACAGGACAACCTGGACATCAGGGGACAATTGCAGGAATCAGGTCTCTGGTTCCACCATGTGAGTCCCAGGAGTTAAACACAAGTCAGCAGGCTTGGCACGTAGCATGCTTCCCTGCTAAGACATTTTTCTGGTCCCCCTAATTCCTTTCTACACCTTGCTAACTGCTCAATGCTCCACTGTGAAAAACAAAATTTAATGAGCCAGACTCTTGTTAATTGCATTTGCGAATATTCCAGTCTTTCTACTAAGGAGGCAATCAGGGGATGAACTTTAACTACACAATGATGATTCAGAAGTCACTTCTGGTAGTTTATATCTTGTCTGACCAACTTCAGTGTGAGAGAACCTTTCTTTAAAAACAAAAACACATAGGCATCATAAAGGCAGTAATTGACAAAACCCTGATTTCATCCAAAGTAATGATATTCATACAGAGACAGAAAAACTTATATAAGGATACTAGCACTCTAATTTTAAATTTTTTAATTTAATATCTAATCAATAACTTTATTTTTAATCTTATAAACTTTGTTACAAAAATAAAAAAAATTGGCAAATAAATAAAATCATCAAACATCAAAATTAACCAGACTCAAAGTCCATACAACTTACATACAGTTAAAACTGACATGTTAAGAGGGATCAACATTCAAGGGTGGTTTATGTTATTGAGGCATGATTTAAAACAATAAAAATTTAAAAATTTAATTTAGAGAGAGTTAAGCAATAGGTGAACTTAGAATTTGTGACAAAGGATACATCTTCCTAATTAAAAAAAGATTGTTAAATGCTCAACACCTTCAGTTGAGGATGACAAATGGAATGTATAACATCTGTTCCCTGCATGGATTCTAAAATTTATAAGAAAAATAGTTTTTAAATGCATACATGCCCTCCAGCACAAAGAAAATGGAAAGGATGATGAGAAAATTCTAGAACCTGGATTGCAGAAGAGCTGAGTAAGACTAGGAAACGTCAGCCATCAGCCATAGTGCAAAAGCCAGAGTCATCCGATTCAATTCCAGAAGTCTGGAAAAAAGTAAGCCAGTAACTAATGAATTAAATATCTCTGCAACCAGGGACAAAAGCAGAGCTGAGAGCCACAGCTGCCTGGAGGTAGGTTAAGGTACACGTCGTCCTCCAGATTACACTTAAGATGGCAAGCGGCCAGCCCACGTACTTCTGCAGGGACACAGAGACCAGGGAACACGGGAGGGAATAAGAGCAAGTCAAAATGGACACACTGACTATCGCGATCCAGCACCACTTTTGCCCCGACTCCTATGGAGAGACTTGTGCTTTTTCAGGCAGGTGACTGCAAGAGGCTTCCTTAAGGCTTTCCCACCAAAATCTATGCAATACAAAGTGAAGACAAACAAGTGACAACTGCCATTGTCACACTTATCAACAGTTTTTGAAACTTTAAGGAGGAATAAAAGAGACCAGAAGAACAAATTAAAAATAAATGGAGGTAGAACTATTCTCAATTTTCTGAGAAAGCACCAAATTGATTTCCAAAGTGATTGTACAAGTTTGCACGCCCACCAGCAATGGAGGAGTGCGCCCCTTCCTCCACATCCTTTCCAGCATGTGCTGTCGCTTGAGATTTTGATACCACTCTTGGGCATATACCCAAAAGATGCTCCCCATACCACAAGGACATTTGCTCAACTATGTTCATAGCAGCTTTATTCGTAATAGCCAGAACCTGGAAACAACCTAAATGTCCCTCAACCGAGGAATGGATAAAGAAACTGTGGTCCATTTACACAATGGAATATTACTCAGCTATTAAAAACAAGGTCATCATGAGATTTGCAGGGTAATGGGTGGAAGTAGAAAAAAATCATCCTGAGTGAGACAACCCAGATCCAGAAAGACACATATGGTATATACTCACTTATAAGTAGATATTAGCCATAAAGTACAGGATAACCATGCTACTTACAATCCACAGTCTCAAAGAAGCTAAGTAACAAGGAGGGCCCAAGGGAGGATGCTTATATCTCACTCAGAAAGGGAAATAAAATAGACCTCAGAGGTAGATGGGGCGGGGAAACTGGGAGGGAGAGGGGTGTGGAGGGTAGCAGGAGGAGTCAAATATAGGGAGGACGGAAGGAAAGACAATTGATTAGGGGGCAGCTCTGGGAACCTATGATAAGGGAAACATCCAGGAATCTATGAGGGTGAACCTGGCTGAGACTCTTACCACCAGGGGATATGAAACCTGAGATGGCCACCTCCTATAACCAAACAAGACTTCCAGTGGACGGATGGGGACAACAACCCACCCACGAAACCTTCAACCCAAAATATATCCTGTCTATAAGAAACGCAGACATTGAGGGAATGAGTAATCAAGGACTGGCCCAGCTTGAGACCCATCCCATGAGAGAGCGTCAGCCCCTGACACTATTAGTCATACTCTGCTATACTTGCAGACCTGAGCCTCGCATAACTGTCCTCTGAGAGACATTACCCAGCAGCTGATGGAAACAGATGCAGAGAGCAAACATTAGGCAGAGCTTGGGGAATCCTGTGGAGGAGGGTGAGGGAGGACTGAAGGAGCCAGAGGTCAAGGACACCACAAGAAAACCTACAGAACCAACTAACTTGGACCTAAAGGGGCTCACAGAATCTGAACCACCAAACAGAGAGCATGCATGGGATGTACTTAGACCCCCTACACATATGCAACGGATGTGCAGCTTGGTTTTCATGTGGGCTCCCTAACAACCGGAGGAGGGGCTGTCTCTGATTCTGTTGCCTGCTTTGGATCCCTTTCCCCGACTGGGCTGCCTTGTCTATCTAGCCTTAATGGGAGGAGGGTGTCTAGTTCTATCTCAACTTGATATGTCAAGGAAGGCTGATATCCATGGGAGGCCGCCACTTCTCTGAGGAGAAAGTGGGGCAGAGAAAGGGAAGAGGAGAGGGAGGGACTAGGAGGAGAAAAGGATGGGAAGCTGCGGTCAGGATGTAAAATAAATAAATAAATAAAATGAAAAAGTAAATGGAGGGAAATGAGAAAATAACTTCATTATCCATAGAGGAAGACAAATTTACTGTATTCCAACAGGAATAAGATGTTCTTCTTTAAACACACACACACACACACACACACACACACACACACACACACACACACACACACACACCACCATCACCACCACTACCCCACCACCCATATACATACACACACATAAACACATACACCACACTCACATGCACACACACACACACACACACACACACACACGCACGCACACACAGAGGCCAGCAATATTGCTCAGCAGGTAAAAGAAGTCGCTATGCAAGTGCAATGACCTAAGTTTGATCCCCAGAAACTATATCAATGTGTAAATATAAACTCTACAATGTTGTCCTTGGAAACCCACATATGTACAATGGCACATGCATGTCTGTGAGCACAAGCATGTGCATGCACACACACATATGCACACATGCACAAGCATACATGCACACATAATATACAAAATCAATAGTTGATTTTCTGGGAAAAGCCACAAAATTGCTATTTCAAGTTAGTGCAAATAATAAGTATGTAAAAATTACAAGTACCAGAATGAGAGCTGAGGTTTTCACTACTAATGCCCCAGGCCCTAACAAGATAGCAAAACATCATTACCAGTAACTCTAAACCATAAATAGATATCTCCACCATTTCTCTCCAAGATATAACCTGCTAAATTTCACACAAAATAGAAATAACACTGATCAGGTCTGTACATCTAATAAAGAAATAAGTAATGAAGAGAATTACATAATGCTAGGCACACACTGTCTCACAGATGAATTAGAAGTTACAATGGTTCTCCTTAATTCTTTCCACAAGACATAAGCAGGAGGAATCATTTCTAACTTATGCAACCAGCACTGTAGCAATATCAAAGAACGAAGCTATTCCAGGTTCAGAAGCTGATATTGTTTGGCAGCATGGCAATGATCTCCAATAACCACTGGAAACTCGGAGCCACAATGGGGAAGAGGAGTATTCACCACAACCAGCTGTGATGTCCTCCTTGAGTAAGGCTGCTTGGCACTTAAAAACCACTCAATGTAATCTATCACATCAACAGGCTAGCAAGAATAGAGACTGAGCACATCACAGTGTCCTTTAAGGAGACAAGATCTGAGGCACAACTTGCTATCTATTAACAGGGGTGGGCCAGGGGTGAATCCAGAATAAATTAGAGCAAACTGAAATAAAAGCAGAATGCTACAATAACATGATGTTTCACTGTACTCACCCAAGAAATTGTCCATATTGTATGTAAGAAGTGAAATGTCAGGGTAGCATATATGATGCCATTTTTACATAACCAGAATAAACACATTTGTCAGTTCACAGGTTTGCCTGCATATCATATCATCAAAAGCCCAGAGAAGCCCAGAAGTCTAAATACCACAAGGCCACCACTAGCAAAGGAGCCAGGACAGAGCGACTGAGGAGAAAGAAAGGGGGTGTGGCTTCTCCCTTATGAAGTTGCTTGGCTTGAACCACATACCTGTGGCTCAGAAGTCTTAAGAGTGTCTTGGGGCAGGGAAGATGATGCTGGGTCCCACCTGGAATGGTACCCCTTATCCTTACTGTGAGCTAGGATTACATAGTAAAGGGGCTGAAGGGGTGGCTCGGTTGTTACAGGAACTTACTGGATGCAGGTCCAGTACCCAGCACTTATATGGCAGCTCGTAACTGCCGGTAACTCCATTTCCAGGGCATCCAATGCCCTCCTCTACCCTGCGGTGGTGCCTGCACGCAGGTGGTGCACATAAACGCTTGCAGGCACATACACATACATGTAAACACAGTAAATAAATAGTTTAAAGGACTATATCAAAGGCGGTTTTATGTGTCCCTAGTACCCGATTGACAAACTCAACTATGCCCCAGTAGTCACGCAGATTAAAATGCACACATACCTTTCGTCTTCCGAGGAGTTCATATTTTCCCCATAAAGAAGTAAAATAAGCCCTTCCTCTACAGAAGCGATTCTTGCCAAAATATCAGCTATGTGAATTAGAGCAGTCTCAGAGCATTCTGGAGCAGCCTGCACATTAAAAAACGACAAGGCAAATCACACCATTTTACGACATAGCAAGTGTGGTATGTACTCTCTAATAAAGTTATATGGCTACCACCACAACAGAAACAGTCACAACTTCTGGTTGTGAGATAATATCCCTGAGTTAACTGTGTCATTAGATTATATTCTTTTGCCAGCAGAACTGATGAGGCA